>NW_027502946.1:0-40775 GCF_021521415.1 Bidens hawaiensis
AATGATTTTTATCAAGATTATGACGCGATACGATTTATCAAGTTACTAAAACTTGTGAACTCACTCAGTTTATACTGATTCAAATGTTTTACGTGTCTTTCAGGAGATAACTAAGTAGCGCATGGAGTCACACTTAGAGCACCTCACGCTGAACATCTAAAACTAGCTTTTTGGAAAATTTTAGTTCTATCCCTTCGATGCGCGTGGTTGTTCCCGCCGCGCAAGGGGATATGGCGTGGAAATCCTCAACAGTTTTTATACTTGGATGTTTTTATGTAATTTTTAAACAATGTAATGTATTTGTATTAAACATTTCATGCGCAATGAAAATCTTACTTTGAATGTTTGCAATGGCCCGTGCTTAATTATCAATCCCCACTCGCGCGCGCCCGGCTGTTTCCGCCGCTCAGGGCCGGGTGTGACAGATGGCGTCCGACAGTGGGTGGTGGTGGTGATGAACGGTTGTGGTGGGTGGTGGACGGTGGTGATTGGTGGTGGCTGTGATGGATGGTGGTGGTGGTGGTGGTGGCGGACGATGGGTAGTGGTGGTGGATGCTAGTAGTGGCGGCGGACGGTGGGTAGTGGCGGTGGATGGTGGTGGACGGTGGCAGTGGGGGATGGTGGTGGTGGCGTACGGTGGGTGGTGGTGGCGGACGGTGGTGGGAGGAGTGGATGAGAGGGTGGCTTCAAAGGGATAAGAGTATGATTTTTTTGCGAAGATGTTTTAAGCAAGATTTCTTTGCTTTTCTTTTAAGATGAAAGAAGATAACTTAAGATCTGTTTTAAGAAAAAAAACAAACAGTCTTCAAGGGTAATGTCTGCGCGCGTGCAGACATTAGCTCCCTTGAAGATGTTTGAAGAAAAAAACAAACACCCCCTTAGAGAATGGAATTTGGCTGAGAGGTTTTACCATTTATTGAAACCGGACCGGTCAGTTGAACCGGTCCGATTGGGATTCGGTCCACTGACCGGTTCCGATTCTATGTAGTTCGCTCGGCTCCTAAAGAATCGCCGGTCTAAACCGGTTCATTCAGTCCGACCGGAAAACCAGACTGGTTGAATCGGTTTACTATGAAAAAATATGTTTTTTTGTTTTTGAAAAATCATTTTTCCAACCCTACCCGTCATTTTTTTACCAAAATTGTTCGGCCAATCTGACCGGTTGAACCGGTCGCCTGCCTGGTTTGTTATACGATCCGTTTATGAAAACATTGGGTTTAACACTCGGTCTTATGGAACAATTTTACATCACCTGATTATTTTTCTTTTCAATAAGTAATTCTATAAGCGATGATTAATCCAATCACGAATTATGTTTATTACTACTACTACTTTTAGTCGTTGATCAAACTTGGGCTTTTAATTAAGTGATCACACAAATCACATAGATATGCTATTTGGACTTTAATAGCTCTATTTTAACTCCAACGTATTATTATTATTATTATTATCTTTTTAATTGTTTCTTTTTCTTTTATAAAATAATAATGAAAAACATAGTTTAGAAAATGTGTAGTTAGATTCATCAGTATCACATCAAGTTGTTTTTCATATTATACATATCAATTTTTCATTTTGAATCAATAAGATCTTATCCACCAAAACTTACGTGTAAGAATGTAAAGTTGCAAACTATATCAGCATGTAAATGATTAAATATTTTGGTGGATCATATAGGTTCATAATATTTGTTTTTATGTATTTAGAATTATTTCATAATTTATCATCTAAAATTTTCAAATTATCTGATATATTAAATGTTGAAAAATTATAAAATATGAATGGAAATTAATTTATTAGGTTATTAATAGTATCTCTTCATATGTTAAAACTCTTGATTAGAGTTTTCTTTATGACTACTTAATGGATTTTATTAGAGAATTAAGTCTCTAATTAAGTGAAGCTCTTTACTCACCTTTAACTTTTGTATAATATAGTAGGCTATGTGCCTCATTTGATAGGGCTAGAAAAATGAGAAGATAGGAACTTCATGGAGAAAATACATGCATGCATGAAGAGTTATGGTGAAGAAGAAAGCTTTAAAGACCTATATGTTGAGAACATATAGAGATGAGTTTCTCCATTCGATTCCTCCACTGTTTCATTTCTTTTATTTTTCCCACAAGTTCTAACACTAAAATTTAACTAATGTATCCTCGGGCATGTGGACATCTCCGGCAGTACAAACTGCTTCGACTGTTGTACCCTGGGAGACAGACGCGTTGTCTTATGTAGAGACGCGAAATCTGTTTTACGGGAAGCGTGTTGAACACGTGCCTCAGCCTAAACCATCAACATTAGTTTGTTCGTTTTTGTAGCAAAGGATCATACAAGAAGATACACATCAAGCTCTCGTTGAAGACTACGCAAAAGTTCGTTCAAGAATACGTGATTCAAGGAGCTTAGTCAATGACCAATGTGATGAAAACACAAGACGAAGATATTACATGAAGTACCTGATGAAGGCACATTATCTTATCAAATTTAAATATGAAAAGTGTATATTATATTCATTATATTCGATTTTGTAAACGGTATTGTACTTGTATATTTTCCATTATTAACGAGAGTAGCGTTAGCGATTATTTTATTTTTAATAAAAAGTGACCCATATTCCTACAATCTTAAAACAGATTTTGTAAGATTGTTGCTACAATCTTAAAACCTTGTTTATAAGGATTTTGGGTTCATGAAATGGTTTAAAATAAAAATATTTTAGAATATTTTTTTTTTGGGAAATTACGTGCGTAGTACAACTTGTTGTGTTGGATTTTTAGAGAACATGGTGCAATCTTAAATCCTATACTGTGTTACAAAACGTAATGTTTGATTCATTTGTTTGGTCTTAGAAATGATTTTTGTAATCATTTGTATTCTAACTATGGTGTTAGAAACGGTATTGGAAAACCATTAATTGAGATTTTATTGGTTTTATTTTAACGATTTTTGCAATCGTTTATGACTAACAATTATGTTAGAAATGGTGTTTAGTAAACCAGTCGTTTCTTGTAAACATTAATAATCTAACGTGCGCGTTAGATCGGGTTTATCGGTTTTTGTAAACATGTGTGTTAGAAATGATTATTTTTATAAAATAATATGTTTAAGAAGCTTGTTCTATATATATATCGACCAAAGTCGTGAGTTTGATCCGTCGCTCAACATAGAAATTCAAGGTGGCATTGGTTTCCGTATTTTGTAGTACAACCAATCACTATATGTCTAAACGACTAAACGAATGGTCAAATAAGTTTTTCCTATTATTGAATGATAGAAGTCATGATAGAAGTTAACAAATATTTTGGAATCATTGTCTCCCATCCTTTGTTATTATATCATACACACACGTGTGTGCGTGCGCGCGCACACACAAGAAGAAGATCTCATATCCCGCTATCAATGCTAATTACACGACTAATATAACTACTAATACAATACTCTATTATTGAATTATCGGTTTCTGTTTGTAATGGTTAGATGATCTATCTCTTTTTAAAGCAACCTGAACTCTCTATTTTCACCTTATCACTATGTATGTCAACTTACGTTAAGGTATTAGATATGGAATAATATATATATATTCAGTGCTATGTGTTCATGGTTTTTGAAGATCTAATTTGAAGACAAGCCAAATTTAAAACAAATTTACAAAAATAGTTGCTGGTAAAGGTTTATATTATTTTGCTACAAACATTGCTATGGATTTTGGAAAAGTAGTTTTAAATTTCTTTTTTTTCTTTTTCTGCTTGCTCATTTATGCTCATTTTGCAACGAAATTGATGTTAATATTTATTTTAATATTTTTTATTTATGAAATTTGCTACGAATTCTGTTATGAATTATGCTAAACTTTATTTTAAGAGGTTCTAAGTAATTATTTTCTTAATTTTGCTACGGATTTTGCTATCAATTTCTTGAAGTCATTATTATGACATGTATTTTCTCAAGTTTGCTATGGATTTTGCTAACAATTTTATAAAGTTGGCTTTATAATACCTATTTTCTCAAGTTTGCTACTTATTTTGCTACCGTTTTTATGAAGTCATTTTTATAATACTTATTTTCTCAAGTTTGCTATGGATTTTGCTACGAATGTTTTTTTGCTATGGAATATTCATAGCAAAATTGTAGCAAAACGAGTCCCTAGCTAATCCGTAGCTAATTCGTAGCAAAACTTGCAACCAATTTTTTCCTTAGCAAAAATTCATGGCAAATGCCTGTTTATGTAGTAGTGGTCTAAACACCCCCGTTTCCACATGTTTAAGTATCTAGCATGCTTGTAAGATACGATTCATTATATATATATGTGTGTATATATATTATATATATATATATATATATAAACATATGTGTTTAAAACGTTTTGTGTAAACGTTAATTTTCTGACGGGCGTGTGAGAAAATACTGTAGTGAGACGTACATGTGTATTTTTGTGAAACAGTGCGCAAAATATTCTATGTGTGTCTGTTCATATTTCTCCCAATAAGTTACTAATAATTCAAGTATTAACTCGGTGTTAATGACACGACTTTTGGGTTGTACACTAGAAAAACCAACAATTTAAAAGGTTTTGCCTTAATATTTAATGTTTCGTGCATGTATTGTCTTTCGTCTAACGTGTGCGTTAGAATCGTTTAAGTTATAACATGTTTCTTAGAAATTGTTTATTTTATAAACCGTACTGGCTGGAAATGTTTTTGTGGACATTGAATTTTCTAACGTGTGCGTTAGAAACAATCAGAAATAGTTTATTTCATAAACTCTATTCTTGGAACATGTTAAGTTTTGTAATGTGCACGTTATAACATATTTTTTTAACTGTGTGCTATAAACTGTTTTAGTACATAAATATTTTATAAAGCCTTATTAATATTAATAATATAATATATTGCAAAACTAAGGAAATGATTTAGTATGATTTTTAAACAAAGTTTTGCATTTTTTAAATTTTACAAAATGGTTTGCTACTCTTGCTAAAAGTGGTGTATGTTAAACTAAGATAACGTTCTCAATGGTACTTTATGGTGGAAAACAACTTCGCGTTGTGTGAACAAGATAGATTGTTCAAACTTTGCCACTTAAGTGTAGTAATGGTAACAACTTGATGTTAATTTGAACATATTTGTTCATGAATATGGTTTCAAAATTGAAACGAGGATATGAGGATATATGTGCACAGAGTTCTATTTGAGGGAGTACCTTAATACAAAGCATAAAATGATATCATTCAAATGATTTCGGTCGGATGATGAAAGTGTTGAAAATAATAAACATTTTTGAGATTTGATGTCTAGACGTCGTCTATTTATCCATTTGAATATTTATTATTAAAAAGTGTTTTACATTTTATGTTGTAGTTTCGGTTGTATTATTATTTTGTGTTCAATATCTTCGGATAACACTTGCAATTTTACAACCAAATACAACAATATTATTGTGACACAAAATTATTTTACAGATTTTTTTTTGTTAATAAAAAAAGGAATAATTTTATAAATGGATAGTGAAAAAGGGATTTTGCATAAGAAATAACTTGTGAGCCATTGCATTGACTAAAAGCTAAGACGAAACATTTAATGTATAAAAACATCATGAGAGTTTCATGAGAAAATGTAGTGAGTGTATTGAGATAAAATACATAAGAACGTCATCTAATGTTGAGAGTATCAATATGGAAATGCACAATTGTGTGTTTTCGGTAATTATAACATATGAAAGAAATATATGTATTCTTGTAAATGAGTTTATAAATCTTGTGAGATCTATTATATGAGACTTACAATAGCTAGTGATGGACTTGTAGATGATTATATTGCCAAAAATGTTGTTGGAACTATTTGGAGGATTTATCTTCAATTTTGGAAAGGCGGTCCAATAAATAGTTGCATTGAAACAACAATAGAAATGTTTACATCACCTTAGGCAATTAAGAATGCTACGTTGTTGAAAGTCAATCTAATTGACTAAATCTCCAAATGTTAGTGATTTATGTTGTTATTATTCATCATGTTTGTGATTAATGTGTTCATCAAAGAGACTTGGATTAAAGACTTACGTTGAAGCCTTGGAGGTTAAAGGCAACCGAGTTATGACCTTAACGTATGAATTAATATTGTTTAAAGGCATTCCAAAAGACGAGGCTTAGGAATAGTAAAATGAAATATGATTATTTTGTCTAAACCGATAAATGAATGTTTGGAAGAGATAATGTGTTATCTTTTAAAGCTGTGAAGGATCAGAATGATGCATCTTCTGTTCACATGCTAGAGTACTGTAGTCTAAAGCATGCTAGACTAGTGCTTGTTAATTATGGTGCTTTGTGAAGACTAATTAACTTGAAACATTCAAAACATACACAAGAAAGAATTTGTGTATAGACATATGTAAAGAAGGTTTTCATTCAATCTAAGGAAATGACATAACTTATGAGGATCTTAAGAAGATCTCAATTTTCTAGGTTTGTCCAAGATAGTGGATTTATGATGGTTTGTTAACAAGCTTTTATGACCAATTTAGCTTAAAGGCTAGTAAGTGGTGGAAGCTTACACTAATGCAAGTATTGCTCTATGAGCAAGCATTGATGAACTCGCTGATACAATGACGCGATCTTGTTCAAATCATGAGTGTCAAGTTTGTCCTTAATAAAGTTAAACAAACAAAATCCAAATGCAAGAAATGTGAGGGAAGCCATTTAAGAAGAAACCCCTTAGGGGTATGTACAAATGGTAATTAAGGTGACTTTTCAAACGTGTGAAGAAAGAGAGAATCATTACTTACCCCATCTGCAAGTTGGATAATGTTTTCCAGTAACACTTAAATGTGGGGGTGTCTTGCATTTTAACTTGGAAGGTTTAGCAATGAGGATTATTGTAAAACAATCTAACATTGCAAACACACGACTAAGTGGAGCACAAAAATGTCATAATACATAATGGAGATGTGTTGCCTTAATGATAAGTGTATCTTAAAAAGACAAATATTATAACCAGATTCAGGTGGCCACTAAGGTTTTAGTCTTAGAAAGTTGACAATAGGCAAAATTAACTTATAAGTGAAGTACACATCATGACAACTGATCTCAACTACGCAAGTTATCTTTAATGACTAGATAAAGTCAACGATAATGTAATGGATCTAACAACCTGAGGGTTTAGTAGAGATCATGTTGTGGAATGAGACTAAAGCCCATGTAAAAGGGTATATAAAGGAAACTTAACTTAGTTTACTGGAGATCTCAATATCTAAGTTCAATAGGACAACCTAATTATATATCCAAGGGTGGTCACTATGGGGCATAACTTATGTATAAGTTGACACATGAGCTAATATATATATATATATATATATATATATATATATATATCAATCAATCATACCCAGTGGCATTCCCACCAATAGCAAAGCTATAAGTAGGGTCTGGGGAGGGTGGGATGTAGGCACACCGTACCCCTATCCAATAGAATAGAGAGGTGGCTTCCAGAGAGACCCTCAGCTCTAAAAAACACATGTATAGGAAAATATACAAGGCGATCAACGTTTAACAGTGATATAATTAATAATAGCCCTTAGTAATAATAATAATAATAATAATAATAATAATAATAATAATAATGATGATGATGATGATGATGATGATAATATATAGATATATTGAAATACCAAGAATAAAATACAAAAAAGACTACCCGGTATATATGAAAAGAAAATAACATAATGTCGTGTGACCAAAAATAAGGTAGAAAGAAGCCCCTAGGGTATTACTTTCTCCCTAAAAGTCAATAGCCTTAATTCTACGTCTCCAAGAATTCCTATCCTCAACCATGTAGAGAGGTTTAGGTCTAACAAATCATGCCTAATCCTCTCATCCCAAGTCAATTTAGGTCGGCCTCTACCCCTCCTACCCTCTATAGTAATGTTTTCTACGGATCTAACAGGATTTGTTGCCTGTCTTCTCTTCACATGTCCAAACCATCTCAATCTCCACTCTCTTATTTTGTCTAATATGTTAGCCACCCCTAATCTTTCTTGAAACACACCATTTCTTATTCGGTCTAATTTTGTATGCCCACACATCCAGCGTAACATTCTCATC
The DNA here is from genome assembly GCF_021521415.1 of Bidens hawaiensis. Taxonomy (NCBI): domain Eukaryota; kingdom Viridiplantae; phylum Streptophyta; class Magnoliopsida; order Asterales; family Asteraceae; genus Bidens; species Bidens hawaiensis. The sequence goes on from NW_027502946.1 coordinate 8,093, forward strand.
TCTGCTACCTCCATCTTCCGCTCTTGTGCCTTCTTAATGGCCCAACAATCTGTTCCATATAACATTGCAGGCCTAACTGCGACCCTATAAAACTTTCCCTTTAGTTTAGTTGGGAATCTCCTGTCGCACAATACACCTGTGGCTGCTCTCCATCTACACCATCCTACCTGAACTCTATGGGCCACATCACTGTCTAGCTCCCCATCGCTTTGGACAAACGATCCTAGATACTTGAACTTCGTTACCTGCGGAACCACTTGCCCTTCAATGGTGATCTGGACGTCCTCATCGTCATTTACTCCACCAAAATCACAGTGAAGGTACTCCGTTTTAGAGCGACTAATCCTTAAACCTTTTCTCTCTAAGGCTGTTCGCCATTCCTCTAGCCTCATGTTAAGATCTTGTTTTCTCTTAGCAACTAGCACTATATCATCTGCGAACATCATGCACCATGGGAGTGGCTCCTGAATCGACTTTGACAACTCGTCTAAGACTACAGCAAAGAGAAACGGACTCAACGCTGACCTCTGGTGAAGGCCTACCTCTATGGGGAAGAGGTCAGTATCCCCCACGGGCGCACGAACACTTGTAGAACTCCTGGCATACATATCCATAATTATATCTATATATTTCCTTGGGACCCCTCTACCCTCCAAGCAATCCCAAAGCACTTGGCGTGGCACACTGTCGTACGCCTTTTCTAGGTCAATTAACACCATATGGAGGTCGCGCTTTTTCTCCCTATACTTTTCCATCAATCTTCTTATGATGTGTATTGCCTCTGTGGTGGAACGCCCTGGCATAAAGCCAAATTGGTTCACCATAACCTGAGTTTCCCTTCTAAGTCTAACCTCAATCACTCTTTCCCATAGCTTCACAGTATGGCTTAGGAGCTTGATTCCACGGTAGTTACCACAACATTGGGCGTCTCCTTTGTTCTTATAGATAGGGACTACGACCCTGCTCCTCCATTGGTCTGGCATCTTACCATATTTAAGTATACTATTGAACAAAGTAGTTAACCACATGGCGCCTTCTTCTCCCAGACCCTTCCACACCTCGATAGGTATGTTGTCTGGGCTGACCGCCTTAGCCCTTCCCATCCTCTTGAGTGCAGCCTGCACCTCTTACCGTGTGATTCGTCGGCAGTAGCAATTATTTGGTTGTTGTCTTTGAGAGGTTGTGTATTCATATTCATATTCTTCTTGGTAAGCTCTCCCATTGTTGAAAGGTTGTGGAAATAGTTTTGCCATCTTAGCTTGATGTCTTGCTCCTTAGCCAATACATGCCCATCCGTATCCTTTATAAATTTCACAGGCCCTAGATCTCGCTTTCTACGCTCCCTGGCTTTGGCAATCTTAAACATAGCGTGTTCCCCCTCTTTTGTTTCTAAACGTTCATACATCCGTTTATATGCCGTGTTCTTTGCTTCTGACACTACCTTTTTCGCCTCTCTCTTAGCCGTTTTGTAAGTCTCCCTCAAACCCACTCGGTCTTCCTCATTCATGCACCTCATCAGCTCCCTAAAACTTCGTTGTTTATCCCTTATCTTGTTTTGTACGACCTCATTCCACCACCAAGACTCCTTATGCCCACCTGCCCTTCCTGTTGTGACCCCGAGAGTCTCCTTTGCTACTTGAATGATCTTCGTCGCCATAGCTTCCCATATCTGGGTTGGGTTACCATCTAGACGAGTCACTGTCTGCGACAAAAGGTTGTCCTTAAACAGTTTAAGATTTTCGTCCTTCAAATTACCCCATCTAATTTTAGGTGTACATTTCCTCTCTCGCTTAGTCAGCTTATTTCTAAAGCCTATATCTGCAACCAACAATCGATGCTGAGCCACCACTGTTTCCCCAGGTATGACTTTGCAGTCCTTCCACCAACGTCGGTCTCTTTGCCTCATCAAAAGGTAGTCAATCTGTGTGTTGCGCCTCCCACTGCTAAAAGTGATCAAATGAGATTCGCTTTTCTTAAAGTACGAGTTTATAATACCTAGGTCATGGGCCACTTCAAAATCTAGAAGATCTGTGCCGGTCTCATTCCTATCACCAAAACCGAAGCCCCTATGTATGGCTTGAAAACCATCAAGAAGGTCCTAAATTATAAATGGAGTCTAATTACTTCCTAGTCCATTCCTATAACAACAGTGACATGTTGTGAGGTTAAGCATAATATATGGTTAATGATTTGTGTAAATCATTATAACCTTAATGGTTTTAATGATTTCGGGATAATCACCTATGTGAAAGAGAAGTGAGGTCACTTCGAATGAAATTGTGGGGTGCGCAATTCCTAGAGCTTTCACAGAACCAGGCTAGTGTTCCAGGACCATAATGGACACGACAATGAGGAGATGTGCCTGGCAAGGGAGAGTATTGTGTGAAGTGTATTGTCATCCACACCAATGGGGGTTTGTTCAAGGACATCGCGTCTACTAACCGCTAGGAGACTAAGTATGCTACACAAAGGAAGGTTCAAAGCTAACGCCTACCTATCCTGCAATACTTAACTGTCGAGGTTACATTGGATATTTTGTGTGTTTTGATTAATCTCCTTTCATGTGGGGGATTGTTGGAAAATTATAAAATATGAATGGAAATTAATTTATTAGGTTATTAATACTATAACTCTTCATATGTTAAAACTCTTGATTAGAGTTTTCTTTATGGCACTTAATGGATTTTATTAGAGAATTAAGTCTCTAATTAAGTGAAGCTCTTCACTCACCCTTAACTATTGTATAATATAGTAGGCTATGTGCCTCATTTGATAGGGCTAGAAAAATGAGAAGATAGGAACTTCATGGAGAAAATACATGCATGCATGAAGAGTTATGGTGAAGAAGAAAGCTTTAAAGACCCATATGTTGAGAACATATAGAGATGAGTTTCTCCATTCGATTCCTCCACTGTTTCATTCCTTTTATTTTTCCCACAAGTTCTAAAACTAAAATTTAACTAATGTATCCTCGGGTGTGTGGACATCTCCGGCAGCAGAAACTGCTTCGACTGTTGTACCCTGGGAGACAGACGCGTTGTCTTATGTAGAGGCGCAAAATCTGTTTTACGGGAAGCGTGTTGAACACGTGCCTCAGCCTAAACCATCAACATTAGTTTGCTCGTTTTTGTAGCAAAGGATCATACAAGAAGATACACATCAAGCTCTCGTTGAAGACTACACAAAAGTTCGTTCAAGAATACGTGATTCAAGGAGCTTAGTCAATGACCAATGTGATGAAAATACAAGACGAAGATATTACATGAAGTACCCGATGAAGGAACATTATCTTACAAATTTGAATATGAAAAGTGTATATTATATTCATTATATTCGATTTTGTAAACGGTATTGTACTCGTATATTTCCCATTATTAACGAGAGTATCGTTAGCGATTATTTTATTTTTAATAAAAAGTGACCCATATTCCTACAATTAAAACTGATCCACGCATGCACAAAGATAGGAATTTAGAGTATGTGAGTGGGGCAATATCTGTAACGATTCCGACTAAACCAGGTATACCCTAACCGGTAGACAATAGTTACGTTATATTTAATGTCGGGTACATGAATTACCATAGTAATTATACGAGAATACATGGTTCACTGTATTGATTGTACGTGAATATATAATTCATCGTATTGAATATGCGATTAATCGATCGATAGTTATTGAAACCCGAACGAATCGAGGGTTCAATTATAGACGAGATATATGATATTTAGTGATGTTTACGAAGTATTAAAGCTTCGGGATAAGTGAATTGAAGCACAGAAAAAGAATTTCGATTTAATGGTACGTCGGTGCGTTAAACGAAACCTTTAATACCAAACCGAGCAAGAGACGATCAATCAAGCCGAAAAAGATGCGCAATTATTAATAATATGATGTTTTAAGTTAATAAATGTCATGGTTTGAGTTTTTTAAAGTTTTTAAATCGGTTTTATATAAATTTCATTTTAAGCCGAAAAACGACCGTTTTAGCCTCGTTTTAAGCTAAATTAAACATTTAACCGAAAAACGAAATGAACCAGATTATCCAAAACATTATCCGGATTGCGAATATCCAGTTGTGTGGCTAGAAATAGAAAGGTGGGCCCCACCCCACCTCCCCCTTTACACCGATCGGACAAGAGGGTGAGAAACCCCTTGCCTCTCATTCTTTTTACATCAAACATTGCAACAATTCTTCAATGCTCTCCACAATATCATCTAAAAACCGAGATTTTAGCAAGAGAACCGAGGTAAAAAGTCGAGTTATTTACGTTTCCATCTTCGTTTCTTGAGTTTATTTGCAAGAAAATGAGGTTTCAAAGATGAAAACCGATTCTTGCATGATCAACTGATGTATAGGGGTTATACAAGGGATCTTGGTCCAAGAAATGAGTTAAACGAACCAAAAACGAATTTTTACGGTTTAAACTTTAGTTTTGAAACAATAACCGAAACTAAAGTGTAAGAGGCTTGATTGTGAGTGTAACTTGCTTGGTATTGTGGTATGTTGGTTGTAGGTTCTGTATTTAGTGGTAGATAAGGCGGAAAGACGAGTTTGTAGCTTGTAGTGGCGGAAAACAAAAGGTATATTCGGTTTATGTTCGGTTATGGATTTTTGAACAGATTGTGGTGCGTTTAGAGTTAGGCTACGAAATTTCACAGGGATGATCTACACATGAAAATAAGAGTTCTGTGAAATTTGGTAATTTTTGGACAAAGGATGAATATTTGGTGAATTTAATGCTCGGTTTTGGCTAAAAATGGTGAAAAATAGTTAAATATCATGAAAAATTCTGGAAAATTCCAGATAAGCTTTTTATAACATGTGTAAGTCACACACAAAAGTTTAGGTTAGTTGGAGAAGTCTAAGTAGGCTTTTCGGTTAAACGAGTTCCAGGGTTTTCTAGCTCGGTTTTATTGAAAAAGGCATGTAAAAAGAGATTTTGGTTCTGGAAAAATTACAGGGGACTATGTGGATGGCAGGAGTCATCCTGGAAAAATTTGGGATTTTTCTAAGATCGTTTGGTATTTACGAAATATTTAGTGTTTAAATGGTGTTTAAAAATAGATAAATAAATTTTAAATATAAAAATTAATTCTGGAAATATTTTTATAAAATTCCCCACTGTCAAAAAGTGATTTGTGCAAAATTTCAAGATCCGAGACTAAACGGATAATTATTTGTGCTAAAAAGAAAATAAAAACAAACTTTTAAAGCTTAAAACGCGTAAACCGGTAAAGCTCGCCTAAACGAGCTGACTGGTGTATAAAAACCCTAAAAATGAACTATTTTCATATAACTGAGTTAAACAAGTAAAAATAAATCATCCGAAAATAATTCGAATGATTTGGGTAATTTTATCCGATAAAACAGTTTCCGGTGCACTAAAGACGGAAACGGGTCCCGCGGCCAATCGGGGCGTCTAAACCGAGTTCTAATTTCACAACTTTTATTAAATTATCAGTCAACAACTATTTTCGGGTCGTGTGTGACCAAACTCATTTTGAAACGTAAAATCGGATATCCGTGCTAGGCACGCAAAACGGGGAAGACAAACTAGTAGTAATTTTGACTATTGAACTCTAAACGATATCACAATCTGAGTCCGGAGAAGTGTTTCTGGGTTAACATTGCCCCCGGAATGGGTACAGTACTGGGTTAACAGTGTCCCCAGATGTACCGGTTAACACGGTTAAAGCTATATTAATAGTAATTGAATAGTAACGATCATAGGTGTCATATTACAGATTGGACGTGTTAACTGATAATGACTGTTGTTACCTGCTTGCATGTGCTAAGGTGAGTTTCACGAGCCCCTTTTTCTGAATTGTTTTTAAATATTTTCCCGGGGCGGAAAGCATGTTACTATTGAAATGTTTAAGTACATACTGAACGCATGGATTTGCGTGTATTTATAAATATTTGATTGTACGGGAATCGTACGGAATGGGTACAGTACTGGGTTAACAGTGTCCCCAGATGTCCCTAGAAGTGTTTATGGGTTAACATTGCCCCCGGAATGGGTACAGTACTGGGTTAATAGTGTCCCCAGATGTCCCTAGAAGTGTTTCTGGGTTAACATTGCCCCCGGAATGGGTACAGTACTGGGTTAACAGTGTCCCCAGATGTCCCTAGAAGTGTTTCTGGGTTAACATTGCCCCCGGAATGGGTACAATACTGGGTTAACAGTGTCCCCAGATGTCCCTAGAAGTGTTTCTGGGTTAACATTGCCCCCGGAATGGGTACAGCACTGGGTTAACAGTGTCCCCAGATGTCCCTAGAAGTGTTTCTGGGTTAACATTGCCCCCGGAATGGGTACTGTACTGGGTTAACAGTGTCCCAGATGTCCTTAGAAGTGTTTCTGGGTTAACATTGTCCCCGGAACGGGTACAGTACTGGGTTAACAGAGGTTTCACTTGTGGGCTCAGCATAATTACATCGATAATATTATATTATGATATTGATTTATCATGGTTTACTCAAATTGTGAAACTCACCAACTATTCGTAGTTGACCCGTTTTCTTACATGCTTTTCAGGTACAATTAAGATGAAGTGATTGCTTACGTGCTAAGTGCTTGATGTGTGTAAGATTTGCGTGTGGGATGTTAGGATACATTATATTAAATAGAATTATGTATCATATTGTATGATGTGTGTATCACCTAGACGATAATGAAATATGAGATAATGTAATTTGAAGTATATTAATGTATTCAGTTTTCTTTATAAACAATGTGGTTGATATCAGAGGTGTCTGTTGCATCCCGTTTACGTTTCCGCTGCGGTTACGGGGTGTTACAGAAGTTGGTATCAGAGCCATTGGTTATAAAGAATTAGGATGTCTTTAAAAGATACCTAAAATATAACCAGTAGCTCAAGTATTATAGGATCTGAATATCAACTAATAATTTATAGTGACGAGATCTGGATGAACTTGGATGGACAAGTGGGTTATTATGGTCCGGAACATAATAACAGACTTGTCCGCACGAGGGAATTCAGGGGAAGTCACGGGGTACATTAATAGGTAAAAATGGCAACATATGTGTAAAGTATATAATATTATTTATGCGTGCTAATGTGTGTGTATATATATATGTACATATCTTGTGGGTACATGTATTGAGAAATAGGACCCGGATAAGGAACCGGGGGATGAAATAATAAAAGTACCGAGGATGCTGAAATTTCTAGAGCATCGGTTGATGATAAGTCTGACTTATCGGGCCATAGTTATGATAGTACCAAATTAGATCTCCCGTTTGACATTAACCAGAAATATCTAGTAACCGTCACTCCCAACCGATATTAATAATTCCCTTACCCTACCAATACCGGTACCGTATATCTTAATAACCCCATATGTTCACCCGAACCGCCGACCCTCACGTACGGACGGATCTGTACCTGAACCCATTCCTATTCCATTAAGGTAAATAAATAAATAAGTAAATAAAATAAAATAAAATAATAATAATAATAATAATAATAATAAATTTGATAATAAATGAGAAGATAAAAATAATATATATAGAATTATATATGCGTATTTCTCTTTCTCAAACATATGAGACATACCACCTCCAGATCGAGAATTACCGATTTTAGCGAACCTAGAACGCCTGAGGACATTGATTGAGCAAGTGATAGAGTTTCCCATGATAGTAATTGATAATATTTGAAGGCAACATGGGTTGCGCGATTACCTTGAACCTTGCAACTCCCTATGTTAACCTTACATCCATTAGATGCCTATACCCATGTATACTCGAATAGAATGATTACCCATACACAAAGAGGTGTTGGAATCATTATAGCATAGTTGGTTGTTCGCTCGTAGGTGGTATACCGTGTATGCCGGATATACAAATAGACACGGATATTATAACTTCGTGGTACGTAATCGCTTGGTGCTCACGGTAAGCATGTATCGGTTATGCTGACATGCAAAAGGATATTGAAATCAAGCATATTAAATATTAATCTTTGTTGAGAAAGATCTATATGTCAGTTGGTGACAAGGGTTATGAAACATATTTAAACGTTAACCGACGTTAGGTTAAGTCCATATATTATTATATTTGTGGAACATATATACTAGATACTGGTATGTGTAATATGTATGATAATATTTGGTGTGTATGTGTACCTGTTGTTATGATTAAGCTGGTAACGAGTTATACGGTGAGATTAGTATTGATTACTGCGTACGGGATGGGTACGGCAGAATGACATAAAAAGAGTAACTCCAAGGATGGAGATTGATATGATTCAGTCGATTGCTCAAAGATAGCAGATGATGATATCGAATGTCGTATCACAGATCACTGCTAGTGTTGATGCAAATGTGATCGCAGAATTATAGATCGAGCAATCACATGAATATGAATATTTCAATTCTTAGTGGTATTACTAAGAGTGATAATGTCCCACCCAATACTATTATGACTACAAGTATTAGTTATAAACTAAACATGAATAGTAGTCGTAATGAATTAGATCCGGTATGAAGGATATGTTTGTTGGTTGTGTTAAGGAAATTATTAATAGTTTACTGATGGTAAAGGGAGGAATAGATTAGCGAGTGGATAGAAAAGATCGAAATGGTTAATGATATTGGTAAGAGTCTAGAACATTGGGTAGTGAAATATACTACAGATATGTTGGTAGATTATGTTGTATCGTAATGGAACACGATGGTACAAAATTATAGTTAGAAAATTTTTACTCAGATGATATGGTCGGAATTTAAAATTCTTATGCTAGAGCACTTTTATTCAAGTAATTAAGTTCAGAGATTGGAAACTGAGCTATGGAAGATAGAAATGTTGTGTGCTGATCACTTAGAACACGCTAATCGTCTGAAGGAATTATCATGTCTGGCAACATGGCTAATTACTCCTGAAACTAAGCGAAGTGAGCGCTATATTGGGGACTAACTCCATCGATAAGGAGTATAGTCAATCCTGTAAAATATACAACCTTTGGAAGGGTTGTGTCACAAGCCAGAATTGATATATTTGACTCTATGGGAAGCGGACTGGAAGGACGTTAGATGAGACGTCGAGTGTTAAAGAAGAGAAATGATAAAGGTATAGTGCAAGATAGGTTTTCGAATAAGTAGGTATGTCCTACAACCCAGAATTATACTAAGACTAGTTCTGGTGTGAAAACATGAACCGCATGAAGGGTCCTTCCCTAAATGTGGAAAATATGGTTATCGGCAGGAAGGAGAATGTCGAGGGATAGTAGGCCACAGGTGTGGTACAGATGGATGTAATGCCCCAATTGTAGAACCAATTGAAGCCATGTGAACCGGCAACCCCAACCCATTCGTGTACACCCACTCCGAACCCAACAGCTTCAATAACAATCCATCCAAAGAAATCAAATTATGCCAAACAGTTGTACTTGCTATGAATGTGGCAGTACAGAACGTTTCAAAGAGAAATTGCCCAAAGTTGAACCAAGGTGTCGTTGGAAGACGAACCTCATGACAAGCATCAACCTCTGATCAAGCAAGGAGCCGAGCTTTTGTGAGTAATTCGAATAAAGCACGTCATGATCCAAATGTGGTATTAAGTATGTTGTAGTTTTAAATCAATAGGCTTCAGTGATATTTTTGCGGTCGCCGATAGAAGTTAGTTCCTGTTAACCTCCTACCATTTGGAAAGATACCGATTAGTGAAACTATAGAACCCTATACTGTAGAATCGCTAACGGTAAATCCCTAATGGTTAACTAAGTTGTTCGGAATTGTCCTATTATTCTGAACGATTAACGTTCCTTATTGACCTACGACCAGTAAAGTTAAGAAGTTTTGACGTAACAGTTAACATGGATTGGCTAACTCAACATGAAGCTGAAATCAAATATGAAAAGAAGATGATTAGAAGCTCTCTTTCGGACGATGAAGCGGTTAGATACAGAGAAAAGTATTTAAAAGAAAACATATAGAAGATGTTTCGGTGATACGTAAATATCCAGAAGTTTTCCCAAAAGAACTTCCTGGATTACCGCCAACCCGACAGGTCGAATTCAGAATCGATTTAATACCTCAAGCTGGCCCTGTTGCTAAAGAATCTTACCGACTTGTACCAACTGAAATGAAAGAATTATTGGATAAGGTTTTATATGACCTAGTTAGTCACCATGGGGTGCACCAGTGTTATTTGGGAAATGAAGGACGGAAGTGTTAAGATATGTATTGATTAGGGAGAATTGAATAAAGTGACGATCAAGAATAGGTATTCACTTCTTCGAAGTAAATGATCTGTTTAACCAACTGCAAGGGGCGATTTATTTTTCAGAAAATTGATCTTAAATATGGTTATCACCAAATGAAAAATCCAAGAGGAGGACGTTGCAACAACGGCGTTTCGAACTCGTTACGGCCATTATGAATTCTTATTTATGCCGTTCGGGCTAACAAATGTGCCGGACTTCATGGACCTCATGAATCGAGTCTGTAAACCCTACCTCGACAAATTCGTCATCGTGTTTATTGACGATATTTTGATCTACTCGAAAAGTAAAGAAGAGCACGAGCAACACTTAAGAATAATTTTAGAGCTTCTGAATCAGGAAAAGTTGTATGCAAAATTCTCCAAGTATAACTTCTGGTTACAAGAAGTGAAATTCCTCGGTCACGTTGTAAACCATCAAGGAATACACGTTGATCCGAGTAAGGTTGAAGCAATTAAGAATTGGCAAGCGCCTAAATCGCCAAAGGAAATCCGCCAATTCTTAGGCTTAGCTGGATATTATCGTCGATTTATAGAGAACTTTTCCAGCATCGCCCAACCTTTAACTCTCCTGACTCAAAAGGATCGAAAGTATGAGTGGGGAGAAGAGCAGGAAACGGCGTTTCAAACGTTAAAGCAAAAAAAAAAAAAAATTGTGCCAAGCGCCGATTTTAAGTCTCCCCGATGGAGACGATGGTTTTGTCGCGTATTGTGACGCATCGCGTAGAGGGTTAGGAAGCGTGTTGATGCAGAATAATAAGGTTATAGCCTATGCTTCCCGACAGTTAAAAGTACACGAGAAAAATTACACTACTCATGACTTAGAACTGGGTGCGGTTATCTTCGCACTTAAAATCTGGAGACATTATCTCTACGGTACGAAGTGCATCATCTTCACCGATCATAAAAGTTTGCAGCACATATTTGATCAGAAAGAACTGAATATGAGGCAACAAAGATGGGTCGAGTTGTTAAACGATTATGACTGTGATATCCGTTATCACCCCGACAAGGCTAACGTCGTAGCCGATGCCTTGAGTAGGAAAGATCGGGTTAAGCCATTGCGAGTGCGAGCGCTGGGGATGATAGTCCAGACGAACCTTTCGGACCTGATTCGAGTCGCTCAACGTGAGGCGTTGAAAGAGGAACAATTGGAAAAGGAGGGACTTTACGGCAATGAGAAGAATTTCGAACAGCGTGTGGACGAAATTCTCTATTTCAAAAAAAAAAAAAAAAAAAAATCGGGTTTGGATCCCGACCCTCCATGACCTTCGTGAATTAATCATGAACGAAACGCATAGATCGAAATTTTCCATACATCCGGGATCGGATAAGATGTACAAGGATGTGAAGGAGTTCTACTGGTGGCCGGGTATGAAAAAGGATATAGCAACGTATGTCGGTAAGTGTACGACTTATGCAAGAGATAAGGCTGCACACCGAAAACCGTAGGGAACACCACAACGATAGAAAATTCGCCAATGATAGTGGGAATAAATTACAATGGGTTTCGGGACGCAAATTCCCAAGATATATCAAAGGCATGATGCAATTTGGGTAATCGCGGATCGATTAACCAATCCTCGCATTTCATCCCAATCCATGACGATTACCACAATGAATTCTCGCCCAGATTCATGATGGTGAAATGGTATCTCGTCATGGAGCACCATTTTCAATTATCTCAGATCGAAATAGTCATCCTACTTCCATTATTGGAAGGTGGGGAAGGAAGCATCAAGAGCTTGAAGCTTTCTATGGGTGAAGTAATTATCACCCACTTGTTAAAATGAAAATGGGCGTCACTCAAGCCATAAGATTTGAATTGATGCGAGAAACAACCAATCGGATTTATAATATTTAAGATAAGTTGAAAGCAGCACGAGATTGGCAAAGGATTTATGCCAACATTCATAGGAAACCATTGTCACTGGAAAGAGGTGACGAGGCATTTTTAAGGCATCACCTTAGAAAGGTGATATAAGGTTTGGCAAAACCGAAAATAGCTCCTTAATATATTGGACCTTATGAGACTATCTCCATAATTGGTCATTTAGTTTATCGATTAAAGTACTCCAGGGGCTAAGCACTATACATGATGTTTTGCCATGTATACGGATTGAAAAGTACCTAAGCGACGAGGCAACGAAAGTACTAGTAATGGAGGTACTCATAGAAGTCATACTTGATATCGTAAATAATTCCGTAGAGATAGTAGACGGGAAAACTAAACAGTTTGGACATATCAAGCTTTACTGATTAAGATTAAATGGAATTCACAACGAGGACCAGATTATACCTGGTAACGTGAGGGTGAATTCTGAAGGAAAAACCCCCACCTTTCTCTCGGAAGGGGATAGTGGGCGTGTAAAATTTCGAGGACGAAATTTCTTAACGGGGGGAGAATGTAACGATTCCGACTAAACCAGGTATACCCTAACCGGTAGACAATAGTTACGTTATATTTAATGTCGGGTACATGAATTACCATAGTAATTATATGAGAATACATGGTTCACTGTATTGATTGTACGTGAATATATAATTCATCGTATTGAATATGCGATTAATCGATCGACAGTTATTGAAACCCGAACGAATCGAGGGTTCAATTATAGACGAGATATATGATATTTAGTGATGTTTACGAAGTATTAAAGCTTCGGGATAAGTGAATTGAAGCACAGAAAAAGAATTTCGATTTAATGGTACGTCGGTGCGTTAAACGAAACCTTTAATACCAAACCGAGCAAGAGACGATCAATCAAGCCGAAAAAGATGCGCAATTATTAATAATATGATGTTTTAAGTTAATAAATGTCATGGTTTGAGTTTTTTAAAGTTTTTAAATCGGTTTTATATAAATTTCATTTTAAGCCGAAAAACGACCGTTTTAGCCTCGTTTTAAGCTAAATTAAACATTTAACCGAAAAACGAAATGAACCAGATTATCCAAAACATTATCCGGATTGCGAATATCCATTTGTGTGGCTAGAAATGGAAAGGTGGGCCCCACCCCACCTCCCCCTTTACACCGATCGGACAAGAGGGTGAGAAACCCCTTGCCTCTCATTCTTTTTACATCAAACATTGCAACAATTCTTCAATGCTCTCCACAATATCATCTAAAAACCGAGATTTTAGCAAGAGAACCGAGGTAAAAAGTCGAGTTATTTACGTTTCCATCTTCGTTTCTTGAGTTTATTTGCAAGAAAATGAGGTTTCAAAGATGAAAACCGATTCTTGCATGATCAAGTGATGTTTACGGGTTATACAAGGGATCTTGGTCCAAGAAATGAGTTAAACGAACCAAAAACGAATTTTTACGGTTTAAACTTTAGTTTTGAAACAATAACCGAAACTAAAGTGTAAGAGGCTTGATTGTGAGTGTAACTTGCTTGGTATTGTGGTATGTTGGTTGTAGGTTCTGTATTTAGTGGTAGATAAGGCGGAAAGACGAGTTTGTAGCTTGTAGTGGCGGAAAACAAAAGGTATATTCGGTTTATGTTCGGTTATGGATTTTTGGACAGATTGTGGTGCATTTAGAGTTAGGCTACGTAATTTCACAGGGATGATCTACACATGAAAATAAGAGTTCTGTGAAATTTTGGTAATTTTTGGACAAAGGATGAATATTTGGTGAATCTAATGCTCGGTTTTGGCTAAAAATGGTGAAAAATAGTTAAATATCATGAAAAATTCTGGAAAATTCCAGATAAGCTTTTTATAACATTTGTAAGTCACACAAAAAAGTTTAGGTCAGTTGGAGAAGTCTAAGTAGGCTTTTCGGTTAAACGAGTTCTAGGGTTTTCTAGCTCGGTTTTAGTGAAAAAGGCATGTAAAAAAAATTTTGGTTCTGGAAAAATTACAGGATACTATGTGGATGGCAGGGGTCATCTAGGAAAAATTTGGGATTTTTCTAAGATCGTTTGGTATTTACGACATATTTAGTGTTTAAATGGTGTTTAAAAATAGATAAATAAATTTTGAATATAAAAATTAATTCTGGAAATATTTTTATAAAATTCCCCACTGTCAAAAAGTGATTTGTGCAAAATTTCAAGATCCGAGACTAAACGGATAATTATTTGTGCTAAAAAGAAAATAAAAACAAACTTTTAAAGTTTAAAACGCGTAAACCGGTAAAGCTCGCCTAAACGAGCTGACTGGTGTATAAAAACCCTAAAAATGTACTATTTTCATATAACTGAGTTAAACAAGTAAAAATAAATCATCCGAAAATAATTCGGATGATTTGGGTAATTTTATCCGATAAAACAGTTTCCGGTGCACTAAAGACGGAAACGGGTCCCGCGGCCAATCGGGGCGTCTAAACCGAGTTCTAATTTCACAACTTTTATTAAATTATCAGTCAACAACTATTTTCGGGTCGTGTGTGAACAAACTCATTTTGAAACGTAAAATCGGATATCCGTGCTAGGCACGCAAAACGGGGAAGACAAACTAGTAGTAATTTTGACTATTGAACTCTAAACGATATCACAATCTAAGTCCGGAGAAGTGTTTCTGGGTTAACATTGCCCCCGGAATGGGTACAGTACTGGGTTAACAGTGTCCCCAGATGTACCGGTTAACACGGTTAAAGCTATATTAATAGTAATTGAATAGTAACGATCATAGGGATCATATTATAGATTGGACGTGTTAACTGATAATGACTGTTGTTACCTGCTTGCATGTGCTAAGGTGAGTTTCACGAGCCCCTTTTTCTGAATTGTTTTTAAATATTTTCCCGGGGCGGAAAGCATGTTACTATTGAAATGTTTAAGTACATACTGAACACATGGATTTGCGTGTATTTATAAATATTTGATTGTACGGGAATCGTACGGAATGGGTACAGTACTGGGTTAACAGTGTCCCCAGATGTCCCTAGAAGTGTTTATGGGTTAACATTGCCCCCGGAATGGGTACAGTACTGGGTTAACAGTGTCCCCAGATGTCCCTAGAAGTGTTTCTGGGTTAACATTGCCCCCGGAATGGGTACAGTACTGGGTTAACAGTGTCCCCAGATGTCCCTAGAAGTGTTTCTGGGTTAACATTGCCCCCGGAATGGGTACAGTACTGGGTTAACAGTGTCCCCAGATGTCCCTAGAAGTGTTTCTGGGTTAACATTGCCCCCGGAATGGGTACAATACTGGGTTAACAGTGTCCCCAGATGTCCCTAGAAGTGTTTCTGGGTTAACATTGCCCCCGGAATGGGTACAGCACTGGGTTAACAGTGTCCCCAGATGTCCCTAGAAGTGTTTCTGGGTTAACATTGCCCCCGGAATGGGTACTGTACTGGGTTAAAAGTGTCCCCAGATGTCCTTAGAAGTGTTTCTGGGTTAACATTGCCCCCGGAACGGGTACAGTACTGGGTTAACAGAGGTTTCACTTGTGGGCTCAGCATAATTACATCGATAATATTATATTATGATATGGATTTATCATGGTTACTCAAATTGTGAAACTCACCAACTATTCGTAGTTGACCCGTTTTCTCACATGCTTTTCAGGTACAATTAAGATGAAGTGATTGCTTACGTGCTAAGTGCTTGATGTGTGTAAGATTTGCGTGTGGGATGTTAGGATACATTATATTAAATAGAATTATGTATCATATTGTATGATGTGTGTATCACCTAGACGGTAATGAAATATGAGATAATGTAATTTGAAGTATATTAATGTATTCAGTTTTCTTTATAAACAATGTGGTTGATATCAGAGATGTCTGTTGAATCCCGTTTACGTTTCCGCTGCGGTTACGGGGTGTTACAATATCGCCCTAATGTTGCCTGGAACACCTCCCGGCGATTTTAAGGGGGGGGGGTTGCCCTTGTTGTCTGTTTTGTGTTTGAAGATAATAATATTTTGATTATATATATATATTTATATATATTGGTTAAGTATAAAATGAAATCCCACTTGAGTTGTGAAAACTCTAGAAACCCATTCTTAACCACATGTTTTTAATTAATGTTTAAATCTTGTGGTCCACAATTAAAGTAAATAAAAAATGTAAATATAAATATAATTTTTTCTCTCTCCTGAAAACATATATAAAAATGAGTAAAAAAATGTTAAAAAATAGCAAAACATTTTTTTTTGATGTTTCGATGTTTTGTATTAAATGTTACAACATATATTACATGTAACAAAAAAACGATGTTACATAAGGTTTTCACGGGTTTTCACAACTCAAATGGGTTTTCATTTTAACTTTACCCTATATATATATATATATAGAAAAGGGTTCAAATAAGAATAAGAAGTTTCATAGAAATGGTAAGAACCAATAGATTTTTGACATGTGGCATTATAACCTATAGTGAAAGAATAATTCTAGGAAACTATATCGGTTATAAAGGTGAAAGAGTAATTATAAGAAACTGTGTCGGTTTTTAGTAATTTTAAATCTCAACAATTGATTAACATGATCCAATGGCTGTGATTTATTCCTAGTATTCCTAAGAAACTACTTCTTTATATATATATATAGATGATGGATCAAATACAATTAAAAAATTTGTACTAAACATACAAACTGAACAAACCACCACACAACATCTCCATCTTCTTTCTCATCCACCACAAAATCACCGGACTCTAATCGCTCCACCGCCAACCTCCGCCACCTTTCCTTCAACCAAGGTTCCGTTGCCTCGCAATTCCCCATGGCAGCACCTTCTCAATTCCCCACCACGTAACCGCCTTCGCCTAATTCAATTGATCCTTTGGCCACCACGCCTCCGCCTCAAACTCCCAATCGTCAAGCGCTTATCAATTTCGTCACTGTCCACATCCGTTAGATTCCGGTCACCGGACCTCGTCGATCGCCGTTTCTTATTGTCGTTGTTCATTCTTAGGTTACAATTTTGTGAATCAAATTGAATCTTTTGCGAATATTGATTGCTTAATTGAAACCTGCAAATCGAAGTAATACATCAATTGAAGCTAATTGATATTTCCAATTGAAGAAAATTGCCGTGGATATTTGAGGAAGATGAAGAAGCATATTCAATAATTACTCTACCTACAACATAATTACTCTAATTGAAACACGTAGTGTAATTTGAGGAGGAAGAAGTAGACACTACAATTACTCTACTTACAAAATAATTACTGTAGTTGAAACTAGTATATTTTGAGGAAGAAACGTATACTACAATTACTCTACTTACAAAATAATTACTCTAGTTGAAATAAGTAGTATAATTTGGTGTAATATTATAGAGTAATTACATGTTTTAGTACTTTAATTACCTTTATAAGTAGTGTAATTATTAGTACACTATTTTTATTTTTTGTCGCATAATTACTATACTTGAGAACTGTAATTACACTATGTTATTTGTATGTTTAGTATGTTAATTTAATTTGTACAATAACCTTCCCCTATATATATATATAGGGGACGGTTCAGGCAAGAAATGATATTAATGCGAGAAATCAATCTGTACCATTGATTATCTGTAATTAATGATGTATAATAATAATGGCAATTCTCTAATAATTGAAAATACAACACCCACTAATTTTGAGGGAAGGATACATTGGTCATTGATTATTAATGGAAACAAACATACACATTAAATTATTTCTAATTTTCTTTTTAAAGTCACAATCTTCCATTTACAAAAATATATTACCATCTTTTGCATATTAACTAGTCACAAAGTAATATCAGTATCGTGCAACTGTGGGATTTTTTTTTGCTATAACTAAAATGTTATTGTTTAAAGTATTAAGATACCAAAAATTCTTACTACAAATATGATATTGGTTCACCATTATTTTTATTTATTTTGTTTCCATTTTTAAGTTTTATGTATAGGCAATAATGATTAGTGTGGTTTTTTTTTAATATTGTTAGAAATGTAGGTAATTGATCATCTGTGTAGGTTTCTGATCTATTTTTATATTGTTATTAGCTAAATAGGAATATTATGCTCTGTGTAGGTGTATAACGATTTGTGTAGGTTTATGATCTATTTTTATATTGTTTTCGTCTGTATAGGAATATTATGCTTTGTCTAGGTTGTATGTGATATGTGTAGGTGTATGTTAGATGTGTTGTATATATATGTGTAGGAATATGCTGACATTGTATATATTATAAGTAGTTAGATTTTGTATAATTGTGTAGGAATATTATCATGATATGTATAGGTGTTGTATATATAATGGCATGTTTGTTATTGTTATGATATGTGTAGGTTTTGAATGTTTAATTTGTTAGCATTTTTGTTACTTATCAAGATCCCATAAGCACGATCAATAGAAGGAAGGGGCCGCATCATCAGAATATTACTTCTGATCACATCATAGCTTGGATTCAGTCCAACAAGGAACTGATTTAGCCTTTGATCCTCCTCTCATTTAGCAAAGGCATGAGCATCCCCACATGTGCAGGAAGGAATGGAGTTTACAACATTCAATTGGTCCCAACTGGATTTCATTTTAGCAAAATAAGTAGCAATTTCACTACTTCCCTAGGAGATTTGACAGAGATTCTTTTGAAGTTGATAAACTCTAGCACCACTTGCTTGCCTATATTTAGAGTTAAGCTCATTCCAAATATTTTGAGCTGTTTCTGCATACAAAAAACTATCATGAATATCATGATTAAGAGTGTTGAGAATCCAAGATATCACCATATCATTGCACCTTTGCCAGGGGGAAGATGTGTTTGGCTAGCTGGCATGGGGAAGGTGTTATTAGTGAACCTAAGTTTGTTCTTAGCGGAAATAGCAGTAGACATTGCTCGTTTCTAGGCTCCATAACCATTTTCGTCAAAGAATTTTGAGACCAGACTCATGCCAGGGTGATCAGACGAATGAAGATAGAGAGGATTTGAAGAATCAATGGAAATGTGAGGGATTTCCATTAGGATAACATGGAAAAATGAACTAAAATGATATAAAACAAACTTATGCGCTGATCAAAGAAACTTACGTGCTTGAAAGAGACTTATGCGCGCCGTATAACATATGCGGCGTACAAGTAAGAAAATGACAAGGTCTTATGCGTCGTATAAGCCTAAGACTTATGTGGCGTATATATTCAACAGGAAAGAAAAGATCAAAAACTGATGAAAAAGAAAGAGAAAATGTCTGAAACCTTGAGAAAAGGTTTAGGAACAAGTAAAGAGCAATCTGAGAGGTTTAGAGAAAATTTTGACGGTGAAAACTCTGCAAATTATGAAAAAGAGATGAAAAGAAGCCACTAATGGAAGAAATAAGATGAACAAGTTTTCAATCTTAATGGAAAACAACTGATAAGAGGAATAAGATGAAGATAATGATCAAAAGATCAAGAAACTGTTGGATTTATGGACCGGTTCGGGTAAGTCATTGCTGCCAACCAGGTTATGACTCGTGAGAGTTACACCGTAAGGTAACGAACAAATCACCTGCTTAAGTTAGTTAACTGAGATGGACACATTAATGAGACAAAATAACATGGAGTGGGCTTTGGAGTTAGAGATGGACTTAATGGCCTGTTAGGTTTTAACTAATAAAGATTAGTTTAACCTAATTAGTGATTATATAATATATGATACTATAAAACCCTAACATCCTAACACAAGTTCCTAATTCTCTTTTCCTCCACCCCAACCTACCGGACAGCTGCTGCCTGCCGCCGACCGCCGCCGCCTGCTGCTGTGTTGTCCACCACCGTCGCCGTCAACCGCCGTTGCTGCTCACTGCCCCGTCGCACCAGTCACCACCGTCGTTGCCGTTGCTTCTGTGCACCGCCACCGCCGGTTGTTTGTCTTGTTGTGTCACCTAGCTCAGTTTGTTGCCTTCGGTGTCTTAACCGGTTATTAATTAACCGAGGTAAACTTAAATTTATTTTCAGTTTATAATTTATATTTATTTGTTTGACTCGTACTCGTATTGTTTGTAACCGGATCCTGTACGGTTCCTAAAAATGATGATTATTGGTTTTAATATTCCGCTGCGCAATCTTTTATTAATATGATTAATAAATATTAAACCTTTTAATTAAAACCGGGTTTAATTGTTAGACTGTTGACTGATCACCACTAAAACCCAACAGTGGTATCAGAGCCTTGGTTACAACAGACGAGTCGAATCCGGTATTTTCACTAGTTCTACATCATAAACTTCAAGGTAGTTAAAGTTTTTGATCTAGATAAAATTTTAGGGCAATTTTGGTTTGGTCAAAATTTTATTTATTTTATTTCACCAAAAATATTGCCGATTTTATTTTCGTTGAATATTTAAATTTTGCCCGACCTTGTGTGTTTGGTTGAATGATTTTTTTTGGCCATATGCATGGTTCAAAAGTTGTATTTATTTTTTGGTCTTATGTTATGGTTTTTGGCCACCTTGATGGTTCAAAATTGTAATAGATAGGGTTTAGTTTTACATTACTTGTATTAGTTAAATTTTGTAATGAAGAAGTTCCGAAAGAAAACCGAGGACGTGCTCATGGAGTTCATGAAGTCAATGGGAGTTACCAAAGATGGCAGGATGCACCAAGAGTCCATCCTTGTGGTTGTTTTGTGTTGTGACCCCTTGACCCGATTGATCTTGCTAATAGGCTCTAGCAAGATCAATCACTAATCTTGGCCATTTAAGATTTACATATTCTTGTTTGCTATTGTGGTTGCTTTCTTCATTATAATAGGTTATAATACCACCAACCTAATACCAAATATTTTAAAATAAATTAACCTATTGTGTTTTTGCAAATTAAGCTTTATTTAATTTGCAAAAACCAATAACTTAATAGATCTCTCTATTAACTTAAAATTAATTGGTGATATCGCGAAAAACTTAGTTTTAATAGGTTATATAAAACTAAGTGTCCTGAGAGATGAAAGGGTTCATCAAGATGTCCCGTTAATACAATAAAACTAGACTTTTACTCTATTCGGTAATATTTAAAATTAATCCCAATTTTAAAATCAATAGTATATGCCATCCTACTATAAGCCACACTTAAGGCATACTGCGAAACTTCAAGTGTTTGGAGCTACAACACCGCACTTGATTTCTAGCCTATCCTTTCAAGGTGAAAGGGTTTCGTTGACACATCCGACCCTTTCACAAGTGACTATACTAGGGCAACTATTACTTTACTCTCCTGTTACGTGCTACAGATGTTTGGAGACTAAGGTGGGCATAGATGAGGCTAACATATCTACTTAGGCAAGTGTTGTCTCAATAGGCCTCATAACCGATAGTTCTGCTTTATTCACAATTGGAATCGTTGTCTGTCTACCTAACCACTTGCTAATGTTGTCTGCTATAGCTGCTATTAGTAACTGGAAGCCAGATTCTCAAGTTCCTATTTTATTAATGTTATTGGGTCATTGATAATAGGATTAAAACATCGAAAATACTAATTACTTTTGCCTATTTAACAGATGTCAACTGATAATAACTCCTCATTCACCCTCAAGACTATTCTTGAGAAAGAAAAGCTGAATGGCACCAACTTTCTTGAATGACACCGCAATTTGGGACTTGTAAGATGGCAAAGAAGCACTGTGTTCTCGATGAACTTGTTCCAATCAAGCCTAAAAACAATACTGTTGCTGCCAAAGAGGTTCTTGACAAGCATATAGACGACTCTGTTGAAGTCGCCTGCATTATGCTAGCCACCATGTCTTACGAGTTTACTAATGGCTTGGAAGATTTTGGTGCCAATGAGATTCTTGAGCATCTCAAGGGCATGTTCTAGAAACAATCCTGTCAAGAACGTTATGACACCATGAAGCAGCTTATCAGCTGCAGAATGGAATATGGGTCATCTGTTAATGCGCATGTCGTCAAAATGAAAGGGTACATTGAACAGTTGAGGAAACTTGATTATTCCCTGTTAGAGGAAATTACAGCGGATTTCATCTTGAACTCTCTTCCCAGTTCTTACAACCAGTTCGTAATGAATTTCAACATGAATGGCTGGGTGAAGACAGTGCCGGAGCTTCATGGAATGCTCAAAACGACTGAGATGAATATTCCCACTAAGACTAATCAAGTTCTCATGGTTTGATCTGCTGGTGTTAAGAAGCCTAAACCCAAGAACCGGGGTAACAATGGTAAAGGCAAGAAAGGGGTTACTGTTGCTGCCAAGTCTGCCACCAACACTAACAAGGGTTTTGCAAAGATACCATAGCCGCCTCCTGAGGAGCGCCAGTGCTACAAGTGCAACAAAATGTGACACTGGAAGTGTAGCTGTCCCGACTATCTTGCTGAGCTAAAAAGGCATAGGACCAATGGTGAAAGCTCCTCTAAAGGTATTTCCACTTACGTTATTGAACTTTTCACTGTCTCTAGCAACACATGGGTATTTGATACCGGATGTGGTTACCATATCGTTAATGTCTTGCAGGAGCCTGAAAACTGGAAGAAGCTGAAACAAGGCAGCAAGGAACTCATCGTTGGTGATGGGAAGAGAGTCCCAGTGCTTGAAACTGGCACATATCATTTTGCTTGTTCATCTGTCATTGTAGTTACTTTGAATAACTGTTTGTTTGCACTTGGTTTGACCAGAAACATTACTTTTGTTTCTTTCCTATTTGAACAAGGATTTAAGTACGCTTTTGATGGTATTGCTATTTCTGCCTACTTGAATGATGTCTTTTATTTTGAGGCTAAACCTCGAAATGGTATTTATGAGATTGATGTTCAAATAAAAAATAATGTATATAATCTTTTTAAACGTATCAGATCTGGCATCAATGATACATTTCTTTGGTATTGCCGACTTGGCCACATAAGGAAGGCACAAGTTAAGAGACACTAATCCGAAGGGATTGTTGAATCCACCGGACCGGACTCTTTTGATGACTGCGAATCATGCTTAGCTGGAAAACTCGCCAAAGACTCCTTCAGTCATAAAAATGAAAGAGCAAAGGATCTGCTAGGACTCATACATACTAATATATGCGGCCCTTTCAGAACCATGTCTAGAAATCATGAAATATACTTTGTTTCTTTTATTGACAATTATAATCGATATGCTTATGTGTATATTATGAAACACAAGCATGAAACTTTTGAAAAGTTTAAAGAGTTTCAAAACGAAGTGGAAAACCAACTCGGGAAACCTATTAAGATGCTTCGATCAGATCGAGGTGGAGAGTCTCAGCTTAGAATTCATAAATCGTCTAAAAGAGCGTGGAATTGTTTCACAGCTCACTCCATCCCGCACACCCCAACATAATGGTGTGAGCGAGAGGAGAAATTGAACCTTGCACACCCCAACATAATGACAACGATTACCATAAGTTCATTTTATTGAAATAGTTTATTCCAATATGGTTTTGGTTAATGAATTTAAAATGCTATAACCTTGCACACCCCAACATAATGACAACGATTACCATAAGTTCATTATGCTAGAGCACCGCTGGCTATCAGCATTGAGCAACTTAACTAGAAACCGTCAAAGTGGGAGACTGTTGGATTTATGGACCAGTTCGAGTAAGTTAATGCCGCCAACCGTGTTATGACCCGTGAGAGTTACACCGTAAGGTAACGAACAAATCACCCACTTAAGAAATAACATGGAGTGGGCTTTGAGTTAGAGATGGACTTAATGGCCCGTTGGGTTTTAACTAATAAAGATTAGTTTAACCTAATTGGTGGTTATATAATATATGATATTATAAAACCCTAACATCCTAACACGAGTTCCTAATTCTCTCTTTTTCCACCCCAAGCTACCGGACAGCCGCTGCTTGCCTGTCGCCGCCGCCTACTACTGTGTTGTCCGCCACCGTCGCCGTCAACCGTCGCTGCTGCTCGCTGCCCCGTCACATCAGTCATCACCGCCGCTGCCGTTGCCACTGTGCACCGCCACCGCTTGTCGTTTGTCTCGTTGTGTCACCTAGCTCATTTCGTTAACCTTCGGTGTCTCAACCGGTTATTTATTAACTGAGGTAAACTTAAATATGTTGTCAGTTTACAATTTATATTTATTTGTTTGACTCATACGTATTGTTTTTAACCGGATCTTGTATGGTTCCTAAAAGTGATGATTATTGGTTTTAATATTCTGCTGCGTAATATTTTATTAATATGATTAATAAATATGAAACCTTTTAATTAAAACCAGGTTTAATTGTTAGACCGTTGACTGATCACCACTGGAACCCAACAAAAACATGAGGAAAAAGCTGAAGAAAAGAGAAAAACTGGAGAAAAGATTGAATAACCGGTTTAAAACGAAAAGCAAGCCTTAATAACCATGCTCTGATACCATGTAAAGGTATAAAACCGATAACATGAAAGAAAACTGAAAAGAAGGAGAGAGAGAATTTTATTGCTCAAGAATCAAGATTAAATACAAATAAAAGCAAACAAAGTATATATACACTAACATATGCGACACATATGTTGATGAGCACAACGTATGCGTTAACACATATACGCTAAACATATGCGCTCATAACTTGTCACATATCATCACACACACTAAACTCAAAGGCCTAAGCGGGAGCATAAGCTTCAAGGATGGAAAACTATCTCAACTTCCAACATTTCGCATTATCAATGTAATCGGCAGAAGCTATAGAGATATCGAGTTTTGGTCATCAGAGTTCGATTTCTTAAACGATAAACTTGGAACTGGAAAGGAAAACCTCAATTTGATCTATTGGCATGGTGGTACTCAAGGAATTCAAATCGGCAGGGTTCAGAGAAATGAAGGAAAACCACTAAGGATTGGTGTGCCAGCAAGAGGTGTTTTCAAGTAATTTGTCAATGTTAGTTATGATCCTAGAAAGAACGAAACCTATGTATCATGATTTTCAATAAATGTTTTTAAAGCTGCTGTGAAGAAGCTCAATTATTCATTGTTGTATGTCTTTATTCCCTATAATGGATCGTATGAATTAATGCAATTTTACATTATGCAGAAAGAATATTTTGAATCACTTGTAGGTTGTTTGACTTTTAGAGACAGATTTAACGAATTGCTTTTACACCATTTGGTGTAACTATTATGTTGATTAAAATAATAATTAATCGAAATTAAAACAAAAATCTAGAAAACTAGTCATCTAATACATTATAATCGTAGATTGTAAAATAATGTGAATGCATTATATTTTATATTCAATAAACTAAGACACAAATTAATTAAATAGTTGAACTGAAACTTCCAAAAATATTAATATTCACCAATTATAAAAATAACAATCTTACTAATATACCCTCGGATTTAATTAAAAGGAAAAAAATAAAAGAAAAAAACCTGATCGGTTGGAATGACTTCTCGCATTTCTCGCACTAAGATAACTTCTCGTATGAACTTAAGCATATATATATATATATATATATGATGTGATGAGTGATGAGGCAATATTGGGCTATAAACCACTACACTCTAAAATGAAAATCGCCCTACTTGTTGACATGACGTCACGTGTCAAAAATCGTCCCAATGTAGTCATCCACTACACATAATCTTAGAGAAGGTTGGGAACATATAAATTGAGTATGAATAATTATCATGTTAAATATTTAGAGCTATAAACAGGATTCTTTACTTCATTTGTTTTGAGTGACGGCTCAACCATTTTGGGGACCAAAAGCGGAGAAAAAGTTTTGAGCCCTAATGTGAATTAGAGAGATCAAACTATAGAACAAACATTTTTTATTTTAAAATTTGTCAAGTGATTGTCTTGTTTCATATATGAAAACTAGTATTATTACCCCGTGTGTTGCGGAGGGCGTGTTAAACCATGAAAGAGGTCGAGTTTTGCATTCGGTTTTGGAATGCGCGGAAAGTTCAACATTTAACAAACACCGAAATGACCTTATGCTTCATTTTAATATGAAAAATCAGCAATAACACCTTCATAATACCCGAAAGTAACATAAAATAATATCATCACTCTATGTGTCCATAATTATGTTAGTATACATAGATAATTTAATTTTCTAACCAATGATGAAATCGTAAGATGATATTTGCAGGGCTTTGAATTATAAGAAATCATGTATATAATAACAGTCGAAGAGTAAACTTGTTTTTGTTTTTTTGAGTTGAATGGTGCGTAACTTAGAAGCCCCAAACAACATACATGAACTCTAAGCCCAAATTGTTGAGAGACATAGAAGTCAGTTAACACCTAAAAAAAACAAAGAAAAAGCCCCAAACAATGAAGATAATCGGTATCGGGCCTTGCAGAAGAAAAGTAAGTTTAAAGGCAGTGGAAAAGGATGAAAAATGAATAAACAACATTTTAGGGAGTTGCGAATCTAGTGTTGGTTGTTGTCGTTGGTGAATCGCCGAATCATGTAGCCATGCTGGTTGATACGTAACAACTGGCCGTCGTTGTCTGCTTATGGCGTGTAAACCAAATGAACAAAAGAGAAGTAAAAAATATTAGAAGCGAGTGGCCATCACTAAAGCATACGGTACAAACAAACAAAAGACGCATACAATGAATAATGCCTAATATGTTAAAAAAAATTGAAGGGACCAATATGTACAATACAAATTGAAGTTTTAACTACCTATCTGAAAAACTAACTTCTTTGTACACATGTATAAAAGTTAGTGGTTAGTGTTTATTAATAGTAACTTTTGTGATGTAACAAACACTTGCTTTTTTATATATACTAGTTTTGTACCCGCCACATTGTGGCGGTGCATTAGCGTACATTCAGTTGGTGTGTGCGGTAAAACCCGACCGTTTCGACACTGAGACAACGCGAATTCTTTCGGTGTCACGTTTTTTGCGTCAGTAAATCTGAACGCTAAGAAGGCGAGCTGACACAAAGCCGTTTGATGTTTGTTATAGTACTAGAACTAAAACATAAAAATTACATGTTTAATGCCAAAATAAATACAATAAAATGAGTTATTTTTAGTTTGAGTTAATAAAACGAGCTTAAAACAAGTATATCGATGTGACAATAATAACTTTAAAAGAAAAGATAAATAAGGGTAAATAAAAACGAGTTATTTTTAGTTTTGAGTTAATAAGAATGATTAATGATGTTAGCTTATTTTGTGATTGATTATCGTACAGGTCGATCAAAAGGGAATTAGTATAAGCTATGCATCCAACGTTATGGGTTATAAAACGAAAAAAAAAACAGAAAATTAATGTGGGCTGGACTTCTATGTCTTGGACCGGAACCATCAAATGGGTGAAAAAGGAAGGAAAATAACCTATTTGTTATAAAGATATTTTATTGTGGTTATCAATACATAATATATATTAGGCCTTTTCTTCAAGTTATCTTCTCCTATATATACATCTAATTGTATCTCATTGTAAGAGACCTAATTAATGAAATCTTCACCTTTCTCCCTATATGTCCATCTCTTATTGTTTGGCTATTAGCTTTGTTTCATAACACGTTATCAGCATGAATTGCTTTTGGAGTTAGATCGTACATCATAAGGGAAGTTGTTATTATCTAATTAAAATATCATTGTTTATTCTTTCAACACAACTTAATTACAATTTTAGGGTTTAATTTATTCTTGGCTCTTACGAAGAATAAGTAACATGGTTGCTTGCTTTCGGCTACTATGATTTTTAAAAGATGAATTCATAAATATATTCGCTATTATTTGTATAAGATTTTATTAGATTTATACAATTATATAATATAATACACAAATAATATTTTGTTGATTGTTTTACTTCAATTATAATATTTTGATCTTTCAAAATCTTTCTAGATATCTATGATTATGATGTCGGGGCTGAAATATACTGCTATGACCCACCATTATATCACCAGATAACGAAGTTGCTATTGTACAAAAGAGTCGACATAGTGATAAACCATTACAACCGGCCAAGTTATTCGTACATGGTATTCTTCTTTTTTACTTGACCATGAAGGTAATAATTTCTTACCCTTGATTGAATATGTATTGTAAGAGCATGCTTATAGAAAACGATTATATTTACATTATAAAAGCAAACCAAGAAACTTGCATATCCGGTTAAATATTTACATGACAAGATAGCAAACTAGTGGAAAAAAAATTTTAATTTGTTGTTGAACTGTTCTTTATTTAATTTGATTGCAAATTTACTTAGAGTACTTTGTTGATAGTTTGTTTGACTTTTACGTCATCAATTGATTGATTTATTTCTTTTCTTATGGTTCTCTGGGCTTTAGATAATAAATTATAATTTGTTTATGCCAAATTGGTATGATGATATTGGGTTTCTAGTAATATTAATTATTATCTTTTTATGATGAAATTCCAATTAATACTTGAAAAGTTCAAACGATTTTATCAAAAGTATTGCTTAGAATTATAGAAGTTATATGATGGATCAATATGTTGCTATATTAAAGTTTGATAATATGGGTGACATTCCTTGATTCTCGTTAATTAGTTCGTATAAAGACACCAAAATTGTGCAGACATGAGTAAAATAAAATGGAATAGATTTGGTTTTTATTTCTTATACAATTTTATATAGTTTCCTTGCGGAAAAAAATAGTATTTATATTCATATTTCGTTGAGATTTTTTTCCATATAATAAGAAAGAAATTAAATTCATTTCTTTAGCAATGATTTTGTGCATACTTTGATTACCAATAAAGTAGTTTAAACGTAGATGATATACCGTGTATATTAATACATTAATTTGATTGTTAGTGATGATAAATTGATTTCTAAAGCTTCATTAAAACTTGTTTATACTGTGATCTGTTAATGTACTAAATAACTTGACTTTTTGTATTCAGTATACTCTATATGTTATACGCTATTTATATAGAGAGCGTTTTTTAAGCAAGTTTCGTTTGTTATATTATCACTCTAATGAAGGAGTATAGATATGCTTTGATAAAACACATGAGGTATCATCATTCTAAAATCTTACTACTGAAGGTTATAAAATAGTTTGATAAACTTACATAGTTACATGGCTCGGGCATGTAATTACTTCTCAACTAATGTTATAAGAAGACCATCTATAATGAAAAACTGGATAAGACAATTTTGTTTGTCACACCTCAATTATGTTCTTGAAGTAGCATATCATTAAAAGAGAATAAAATATTTGAAGTGACTTGTATCTATCTCTAGAAAAATAATAAAATCATGAAGCTTGTCTGGTTTACTCCATTCTCAATGTGAATGCGATTATCTAGTACTTGTTACGTATATCATTATCATGGATAAACTTGAGCAAAGTGTAAGGACGATCAGGCTAATGGTAAGATCGACCATGTGAAAGATATTCATGCTAATAATAATGAGATCAACCACCAGAAGTGGCATAAATATTGATCATATATGAGAACAAATTATGGCAATATAAAAGTGAAATCACATGATCACTTGAGAAGATGATACAATGTTCTTAAATAAATATAGGCATGTATTAAGGAAGCATAATACATATACGATCATAAACCTGAAGTTTATGGATCATGATTATCTAATGGCATGACTGGTTAGACCACACCGAGTCAATGATGTAAAATTTATTTAATAACCAAAAGATTCTTCCCAATAATTATATATGTAATATTGCTCTCAAGGGGAATTATTTATTTACCAAAGGAGGGTGTGAATCCCTAAATGATATGGAATGAGAAAGGATACACACATCCTAACATGATACCATTAAGTGTTTTAAAATTGATGCATCGTCTAAATGGTTATCAATTTCACAACATGAAGTTTGGTCATTTGTGGCTTAGCTAATGAGATGGCAAGCACCATATTCTAGATTTTCATATTTATTTTGGTAAATCACTAGTAATAAACGAATTGATTTTGTTGAGACGATCATCAAACGTCAACAATTGGTTGCAACGCCAATGATCATGAGAGCAAAGGTTCATGTTTTAATTGGGTATTTATCATTTTAATGCATTCACATTGAGCCAACAAGTTATGGTACTTCCTCCCCATTGCAATTGGTTTTGGTAAGTAACCAAGTATTTCTCATCTAATATTTCATGTGTGTTATATGCTAAAATTAATCCACCACAACGCACAAAGATGAGACCATAAAGGAAGTTGGTAATTTATGTCGGTATTAAATATTACCTATGATTAAATACTTAGAGCCATTAATGATATATGTGTTTATGACTCATTGGTTTTCACTTTAGTGAATCAACATTCCCAACATTAGGGAGAGATATAAAGCAGTTGAAAAACAAATTTAGTTGGAATAAATTATCATTCATCCTCAAACTAAATTATATGAACTAAAAGTTCAATGGATAATTCATGTATAAAGCTTAATGAATCAATTACCAGACGATTCAATGACCAAAATAGAGTGTCTAGCTAAGACACTTATATTAGCTGCTAATGCTCCAATTAATATTATTTTCCAAGAAGGGCAATCACATATTGATAAGGAGTCCAACATACGCATGAAGCGTGGTAGAATAATCGGTTCCAAAGGTAAAATTTCCTCGAAAATTGGAGCAAGTAATAAAGATGGTTAAGTCGAGGTACAGTAGAAAGGTCCCTTGAAAGACAATAGACATGATGGTTCTTGAAGAACCTCAGGTACTTGAAAACAAAGAGCTCTCAAAAAATATATATTATCATGTTTATGAGATATATGGAATCGAAATAAAATCGACGTCGTTATACTTTGTATGCAATATAGCACTTAAAATTATGGAATGAAGATGATCAAGATTTAAGATCTGCCTATGAATAAAAACATGTTAATGATTGGCCAAAGTGGAAAGATGCAAATATGGCAAAGTTGAATTCTCTAAATAACAGAAAGTTTTTCGGACCAGTAGTCCGTACAACAGAACTTGTAAGATGTGTTAGATACAGACGGGTCTTTTATGCGAGTTATGAAAATTCAATTAAGTGATATAAGGCAAAATTGATGGCACAAGGATTTTTCAAAGATCCATGATTAATTTTGAGGAGACACATTCTCCAATGGTGGAAGCAATTACTTTCTGATACCTAAATAGTCTGGTAATACAAGAGAGAATTGATATGCGTCTAATAAATATTGTGATTCAGTGAATACTGAAAGTTCACATGAAAGTCTATTAAGGATTTGAATTATCAAATCATGTAAATTATGTTCTCAAAAACACTATGACTCATGTTGTATATAGATTCATATTTGAATACGTTATGATTACTTTATATGTTAAATATAGCTGGAACTCCTGAAGAGTTTCTAACACGTGAATGCTTAAAAGGTTAATTGAAACATCTTAAGGATGTAATTCTTGTGCACCAATAAGCATACATAGAAGTAGTTATACCTAATGATTATCGTATCTTAATAAACAAAGAATGGTACAATTTGGGTTTTGATATATGATATATAAATTGATGTGTCAAATGAGCAATTCATGTAGCAAAACTCATGAGGAGTGAATGCACATCAATAATTGGTTAAGATGGAAAGAATTTTGCAATGGATTGAAAACGCCTAAGCATCAGCGTGAAAGCATCACTAAATGTTCTACAAGGTTAAGAAATTGCATATAGACTAAATAGTCGGATTCAGCATGGTACGTACAATCATGAAATATTTTGATACGGAGGGAGATATGTTTGATGCCATTAGCCCATGCTTTTATCAAAATATTACTCTTAAAAGTTCATATAATCACATTTATAGTGATGATGTACACATCATCGAGAGAAACTGCAGAACTTTTAAAGAAGAATTTTTGAAATACCCTGACATGAAGTGATTATTGCTCGACCTGCTGTTCGAGTATATGTGTAATTATATGTTTATCAATCCATCAAAGTACATCTAAAAGATGTTGAGACATTTTACCAAAGACAAGATTCATTCTTTGAGTACCTTAAAGGATGTCTAACAATGCACTCTAATATCATTTCCTACCTGAATATGAACTATTATTAGTTCGGAATTACCAAAATTAAATGCATAAGTGCATTAGATCGTATTGTTAGCTATATATGATTATTATTTTCTTTATTTACATTTGAGACATCAGAATGGGTTTATACATAAATTACAGGTATGAAAGATTTGAGTTTATATTTTACTAACCCATCAAAACAAGTTTGGTTAGTCTTGTAGATACAAAGAAACACAACAAGGTCATGGATACAATGGTATATGTTTACGAGATGAGGTGATAGAAGTTTTCAGGTGAAGATCATGCAACATTGTTTAACTTCAAGATTCGCATATCAAGGGGCCAAGACGCAAATGACTGAGTACAAAAGTTTTAAAGCTTTCACTGAAGATCGATATTTGCCATTTTAATGGATATATAAATCAGAGGGAGACAATACGCGCTGCACTCTTTTTCCCTTAGCTACGGTTTTGTCCCACTGGGTTTTCCTAGCAAGGTTTTTAATGAGACAACATCACCAAGCATATTAAGTTGATAAATAAATATGTTTTATTGTGGTTATCAATACCTTATATAGATTAGGCTTTTTCTCCCAGCTATCTTCTCATATATATACATCTAATTG
>NW_027502947.1:0-33463 GCF_021521415.1 Bidens hawaiensis
TCATTGTGTCATTTCGCACACCGTTGTGTATTTTCGCTTACAATTGTGTCTTTTTTCGTCATTGTGTCTTTTCGCACACCGTTGTGTATTTTCACTTACAATTGTGTCTTTTTTCGTCATTGTGTCTTTTCGCACACCACTGTGTCTTTTCGCTTAGCATTGTGTCTTTTTCGTCATTGTGTCTTTTCACACACCACTGTGTCTTTTCGCTTATCATTGTGTCTTTTTTCGTCATTGTGTCTTTTCACACACCACTGTGTCTTTTCGCTTATCATTGTGTCTTTTTTCGTCATTGTGTTTTTTCGCACACCATTGTGTCTTTTCGCTTATAATTGTGTCTTTTTTCGCACACCCATTGTGTCTTTTCGCATATCATTGTGTTTTTCCCTTATCATTGTGTCTTTTTTCGTCATTGTGTCATTTCGCACACCATTGTGTCTTTTCGCTTATCATTGTGTCTTTTTTCTTCATTGTGTCTTTTCGTTTATAATTTTCTTTTTTCGTCATTGTGTCTTTTCACACACCATTGTGTCTTTTCGCACACCATTGTGCCTTTTCGCTTATCATTGTGTCTTTTTTCGTCATTATGTCTTTTTTCTTCATTGTGTCTTTTCGCATACCATTGTGTCTTTTCGCTTATCATTGTGTCTTTTTTCGTCATTGTGTATTTTTCTTTATTGTGTCTTTTCGCACACCATTGCGTCTTTTCGCTTATCATTGTGTCTTTTTTGTCATTGTGTCTTTTCGCACACCATTGTGTCTTTTTTCGCCATCGTGTCTTTTCGCACACCATTGTGTCTTTTTTTTCCATTAATACATGTTATACAATGTCACACCCTCAAAATCCACTAACGGAGTTTTACCGTCAGAGGGTGTGAACTAACAGGATCGGAATCATTAGTTATAATCAAACCATAAAACAAAGTTTTAAAACCATGAAAACGTTTACGAGTATTGAATGCGGAAGCGTAAAACCATAGAAACCAATGTTGCGTCACGCAGGACGACTTAAAACCCAATGATAACAGTTTAAAATAAGTTTGCATAATTAAAAGTGTTTCAAGCAATGCATGATCCTAAACCGCGCGCACCGCCTCGGCTACCTGAGAATAACATACTAAAAGTGTCAACACAGGGTTGGTGAGTTCACGAGTTCAAATAAAATAAAGCGTTAGCGTTTGCGTTCAGCGTTTTGCGTTCAGCGTTTTGCGTTAAGCGTTACCAGATATTGTTTTGTCAATTATATATCTATAGGTAGCTAGCCTATAAAACAAGTATTACTAAGTGTTCGACACCGAAGCTGACTGTTTATCATTTGCCTTGCCACCAGGTCTATCCCGACCATGGTATGTGTTTAGCCAAGATTACACCCACTAGACCTCCAGTCGAGTTTAGCGTTGGGTGGGGTTTGTCAAACCCAGTAGTACTACTCAACAATGACTCGCTATTATCCAATATTAAACGGTTCGATGTGAATGAAGGACTTTAGTTAACGCGTTTGCCACTTAGTCTTTACAAGTGATATATAACTTATACTAACAAAATCTTAAATGCGTTTTTTCGGAGTATGTTATCTCCCCAAGTGAAAAGCGTTTGAAAACAGTTTAAAAGGGGTAAGTGAACTCACTGTTTGCGAAGTATTCCCAAAATAATTCACCAAGATGCGCGTCACAGAAAAACTCTCTCTAGCGTTCTAAAACAACAAAGAGATTTTTCTAAGTGTCAGAATATTATCGAGGTCTCTAGACCCGGCACATAATACCTATGCACACAACATGTTTCGTGTTTCGTTTGTGAATCGTGTGTGACTTTAACAAGTGTATTTGTGATACGTTACATGTGTGAGCAATTATTTACGTGTCATCTATTCATAATGTACATCACTAGCAATTACTCCCCGTAAGGGCAATTTGGTCAACACATAACAATTAACTAGCAATTATTCCCCAC
Organism: Bidens hawaiensis; assembly: GCF_021521415.1. Taxonomy (NCBI): domain Eukaryota; kingdom Viridiplantae; phylum Streptophyta; class Magnoliopsida; order Asterales; family Asteraceae; genus Bidens; species Bidens hawaiensis. The sequence goes on from NW_027502947.1 coordinate 1,951, forward strand.
GAGGGCAATTTGGTCAAATCATGACAATCAATTAGCAATTATACCCCGCAAGGGCATTTTGGTCAAAACACGACAATTAATTAGCAATCATTCCCCTCAAGGGCAATTTGGTCAAAACACGATAATAAATTAGCAATCACGTTGTTTCATGCAACTTTCACAAAATTCAGCAACTAGTTTCTTAACGACAAAATTTCTACTTGAAATACTAGTCTACTCCACCGATCATAGCATCACAATTAATTTACCAAAAATCATCACAAAAGCATATATGTCCTAGGTTTCCAGAACATATTTTATTATATTTTTATTCCACATAGGTTTCTCACAATAATCAAATCATTACAGCAAACTCATAACAGTCAAATTCATGCGCAACAGAATGTTATTTGAAATTCCCGTTAAAAACGAAAAATCCAATAAATGCAAGACCACTTGGGTTAGGTTCCTAACTCAACAAGTCAACTTCAGAAGTGGAACTAACCCAATTGGTCTCGTAGTTCATGAGATATAACATTTACAAAACAACCTAACAGCAGGTCTAACAACTCAGCTTTGCACAACGTTTTTGTAAAATCATAAAAGTTAACGTTTACCACGTCCAAAAATTGCAAATTTATATTCTTTAGAAACTAGACTCAACCTACTTTACTGTAGTATCAATTATCTCAATCAATTTTCACTTTTACACCCCGTTACAGTCAATCAAACATCAACAACACAATCTGTCCAGAAACTGTTTGCATCCAAACTCAACAATTTAACTATCTATGGACCACAAATCATTCATATAACATTCTAGACACCATAACTACTATCCATGCATATCAATTACACCATACATACATAGTTAGGGTTTTATTTGATCTCAAACTCAAAGACACAACAATTAACATGCAATAATATCAAAACTAGTTATCAAATCATCATCAATACACCATCAAATCAACAACAATCATATGAACACCATACATAGGAAAAATCGGACCCTAGGGTTTGTAATTTATACCTTCAAAAGCACCAATACAAGCAATAGGAAGGTAGGAGATGGCTAGAAACGGATATAGGATGCTTCAATTGTGAAAGACAAGATCAAAATCCAAGAGGTATGTGTGTGTGTGTGAACCGATTGTGAGGAGAGGGGGGGGGGGGTTTGGCCGGTCGGTTTTGGGAAGAGGGAGAGGGAGGAGAGGTTAGGGTTTTATAATGTTAATAATAATAACATGTTACACTTTAGTCCCTAAACTTCCAAATGTTACATCTCTAGCTTAATTAATTGGGTTCTTGTTTCTTGTTTAGCATTCCACATAACATAATCAAGTAACACATATGTCTAACACATAATTATCACATAATTATTGTTTTGACGTTTTTTGTTTATTCACTAATCGTTTGCGTCAACTCGTTTGCGTTTCGGTGCAATTCCCCGAAAGACTACACATGTAGTAAGTGTCAAGCGTCATTTAAACCCTAGTTTAAATGTAATGAGGTGTGCGTTATAGATTCAGTGATCTAAAGTTTGAATTGACGGAGTTGAGTTAACGGAGTTAACCTGAAATTGACGATTGTCACATTATTCCCATGTTAAAGAATTTTCGTCCCGAAAATTTGAGTCAAGTCGTGATGAGTGTCTGAAAAAGTAAGAAAAATTTTCAGTTTGTCATATCATCCCCTAGTAGAAAGAAATTTCATCCCGAAATTTAATTCATACCTCCGGTGATTTCTGACTGTTTGCCGAGTTTCGCTGTTTTCTGTGTTTGGTCAGCCCTTCAAAAAGGTGAGGATACTTTTTCATCATTTGATCCTCGCGTTCCCACGTGAACTCCGGTCCACGTCTCGAGTTCCAACGAACCTTAACAATTGGAATTTTGCTGTGCTTGAGCGTTTTGGTTTCCCAATCCAAAACCTCAACTGGTTCTTCAATGAAGCGTAACTGTTCATCAAATTGCAGTTCATCCAAAGGGACTACTTGAGTTTCATCGGATAGGCATTTCTTTAAATTCGATACGTGAAAAACATTGTGTACACTGCTGAGTTCCGCAGGTAAGTCCAGCCCGGTACGCCACTGGATCAACGCGTTCCGTTATCCGGTAAGGACCAACATATCGTGGGTTGAGTTTGTTTCGCTTTCCAAAGCGAACCACAACCTTTCCAAGGTGAGACTTTGAGTAACACTCGATCGTTCACTTGAAATTCGAGAGGTTTTCGGCGCTTGTCGGCGTAACTCTTTTGGCGATCTCGTGCTGCTGCCATGCCGATTTTGGATTTGAACAATCTTTTCCGAAGTTTCGAGTACCAGTTCTGGACCAGTGATTTGGCTGTCACCCACCTCTGCCTAGCAGAGTGGTGATCGACACTTCCGTCCGTACAGTGCTTCAAACGGCGCTGCTTTAATACTTGCGTGGTAGCTGTTATTATAAGAAAACTCTACCAAAGGTAAGTGAGGTTCCCAACTTTTTCCGAAATCCAACACACAGGCACGCAGCATGTCCTCTAAGGTCTGAATAGTTCGTTCACTTTGCCCATACCGTCTGAGGATGGTATGCTGTGCTCATAACAAGACGGGTGCCTAGTGCGCTCTGTAGTGACTTCCAAAAGTGCGAAGTGAAACGAGAATCTCGATCGGAAATGATTGAGACAGGCACTCCGTGTCTAGACACCACTTCTTTCATGTAGACGCGAGTCAGTCTTTCCATTTTGTCCGATTCCTTAATCGCTAGAAAGTGTGCCGACTTAGTCAAACCGGTCAACGATCACCAGATGGTATCGCATCCCGTCGGTGTCTTAGGTAATCCCGTGATGAAGTCCATTGAAATGTGTTCCCATTTCCACATTGGAAGTTCCGGTTGTTGTAGTAGGCCAGATGGTTTTCTGGTATTCTATTTTGACTCGGGCGCAAGTCAAGCATTTGCTCACGTAGGTGGCAATGTCGGCTTTCATGTTTGGCCACCAGTAAAGTGCCTTTAAGTCATGGTACATCTTATCTGAGCCAGGGTGGATAGAATATCGGGACTTGTGTGCTTCGTCCATCACTAGAGTTCTCAACTCTCCGTATCGTGGAACCCAAATCCGGTTCTCAAAATATTGGACCCCCGTCCGATTTGGTTTCAAGTTGCTTGTTTCAATGCCCCGCATGAGTTCTGATGGAAGATTATCATCTTTCAAAGCTTCGAGTTGCGCCTCGCGAATTTGATCGGGTAAGTTGGCATGAATCGTGAGTTGCAATGCTCGCACTCGCCTGGGTTTATCAGTTTCTTTCCTGCTGAGAGCGTCGGCCACTACATTGGCCTTGCCAGGGTGGTACTTGATGGCACAATCATAATCCTTAAGCAGCTAGACCCAACGACGCTGTCGCATGTTCAGCTCCTTCTGATCGTAGATATGTTGGAGACTCTTGTGGTCGGTGTAAATGGTAAACTTGGTACCGTACAAGTAATGCCTCCATATCTTAAGGGCAAACACCACAGCTCCGAGTTCCAAATCATGGGTCGTGTAGTTCTTCTCGTGAACCCGTAGTTGTCAAGAGGCATAAGCTATAACCTTCTCGAGTTGCATCAGCACACAACCGAGACCATGTATCGATGCGTCACAGTGTACCTCAAAATTCTCCGTTCCCTCGGGTAGGGCTAGAATAGGGGCGCTATAGAGTTTGGTTTTCAACAGTTGAAAAGCAGATTCTTGCGCGTCACCCCAATTGTACTTAGTACCTTTGTGAGTCAAAGCGGTGAGGGGTTGAGCAATCTTTGAAAATCCCTCGATGAAACGCCGGTAGTAGCCGGCCAGTCCAAGGAATTGCCGCACCTCAGTCGGAGTCTTAGGCGCTTCCCAGTTTTTGATGGCCTCTACCTTACCGGGATCGACATGGATACCATTCTCGTTGATTACATGTCCTAAAAAGTGAACCTCGCGAAGCCAAAACTCACATTTCGAGAGTTTTGCGTACAGTTGTTCCTTCTTCAATAATTCCAGAATTACCCTTAAGTGTTCCTCATGGTCAGCCTTGTCCTTGGAGTAGACGAGAATATCATCAATAAACACAATCACAAACTTGTCGAGGTACGCCTTGCATACTCGATTCATGAGATCCATAAATACGGCTGGTGCATTGGTTAGACCAAAAGGCATAACCGAAAACTCAAAGTGACCATACCGTGTTCTGAAAGCCGTCTTTGAAATATCTTCCTCGCGCACTCTAAGCTGATGGTAACCGGATCGCAGATCGATCTTCGAGTAATAACTCGATCATTGAAGCTGGTCAAACAGATCATCAATTCGGGGTAAAGGATAACGGTTCTTGACCGTCACCCTTGTTCAACACCCGGTAGTCGATACACATTCGGAAAGTCTCGTCCTTCTTTCTGACAAATATGACAGGGGCTCCCCATAGGCGATGAGCTAGGTCGGATAAAACCCTAATCCAACAAATCTTACAACTGAGTGGACAGTTCCTGAAGCTCCGCCGGTGCGAGCCGATACGGGGCTTGTGCTATGGGTGCTGAACCGGGTGTCAACTCGATTTGGAATTCAACTTGACGAATAGGAGGGAGTCCAGGCAAATCCTCCGGGAAAACTTCCGGAAAAATCTCGCACAATCGGTATATCTTCAATTCGCTTCTCCTCCGCGGGTTTCTCAACAATATGCGCCAAAATTGCCGGATGACCCTTTCGTAGATAGTTCTGCGCCTTCATGAGGGTAATGACGCTAGTGGTCATGCCGCTTCTCTCGCCCCGGATCGAAACGATCTCGCCGGAAGGGGTAGTAATGTGGACTATCTTGTCGTGACATATAATCTCCGCTCGGTTCTCGGATAACCAGTCCATGCCGACCACGACATCGAAACTACTAAGTGTAAAAGGAATAAGGTCGATATCAAAGACATGACCTGACAGTTTTAACTTACATCCCGCAAGTACATGAGTCGTTACTATAGTCTTACCGTTAGCTAATTCAACAGGAAACTTAGCATCTAACGGGGTTGGGGTTAAGTCTAAGAGTTGGCTAAAGGCTTTCGACACAAAACTCCTATCAGCTCCAGTGTCAAACAATACAGAAGCAAAACAATCGTTCACAGGGAACTTACCAGTCACCACGTACGGATCATTGCGGGCTTGACCCGACCTAATAACAAAAGCTCTTCCTTTACCATTGTTTCCACCACCGCTGCCACTTCCATTACCTCCATTGTTGTCGTTCTGTTTCAGCTTAGGGCAGTCCTTCTTAAAATGTCCCTCTTGTCCACACTCAAAACATCCCTGGTTGTCATGGGTGGTTTAGGAGCACCCTTTGCCGCAAGGTCTCCTCTACATTCCTTTGCCTGGTGACCCATCTTTCCGCATCTCAGACACTTGACACGGTCACACGGGCCAGCATGATGGTAATTACACCTGTTGCACTTCGGATATCTCCCAGCATATCCGCTCGAACCCTGCCCGCTACCGTTGTTATTGTTGTTGTGACCCTGATTATTGAAGCTCCGAATGGGTTCGGGCTTACGGTAGTGGTGTTGCTGAGGGGGGTTCGAGGATGCGGATCTGGTATTGTCAAACTTTCTCTTTCCGCTGCTCAGGTTGTTGTTACTGCTGTTGCCAGTGTTCGGGTTGTCACGGGCTTTAGTGGTTGAACCCCTAGGTGGTAACGCACCTTGGGTCACTGCTTGATCCGTCAGCTTGTGAGCTAACCGGATCGCTTGTTGTATCGAGGCTGGTCTGGATGACGTCACCATGCCCTAAATCTGCGGTGCTAACCCATCAATATACATTTCAATCCTCTTACTCGGCGGGTCTACCATCCGCGGACACATCACAGCTGTAACATCTGCCCCGATCCGACCCGACCCAGGTACCCGTTTCTCTGACCCGATCTCTCTCTTTTATTATTTAATATTTATACTTATATTTTACTTTTAATAATAATATATATTTTCCTTTCCGCCTTGTTTCCCTCTTTGCTTGTCCTTTGGTTCTTCCCGCCTAAGGATGTCTGCAGCTCCACGCGCCAGACTCCTTACATGGAAGCCTGCGTGAAGACATCTTGTTCCTGCGATGCGTGAAGAAAACTCTTCTCGCAGCGCGCTAAGAATGCATGTTCTCCCGCAATGCGCTAAGAATGTATGTTCTTCCCGCGATGCGCTTAGAATTCTTGTTCTTCACGCAGCACGCTAAGGATTTGTGATTCTTCCCGCAGTGCGCTAAGGATTGTTGTGCCAGCCTTCGCGCTCGCGCACTCAGCCTTCCCGCGCTTAACCCTTGTATCTTCTGTTTATTCCAGCCTGTATGCTTTGTGTTGTCTTATCTTCTGTGCTGTTGACCTAACCTATCTAATGTCTGAATAGTTACTTTCGGCGCAGCATGCGTACCAACCCCCATTGGTTGGTAGAAAAAGTGACTGACATTATCTTTTGAGATCTGCTTTTGCCATGCTTGACCAGTACCTTTATCTGAACCGCCCATGCCTGTTACTGTTTCCCTGACAGCTTTATCTTGCCCCTGCAGCTGCCATATCTTTTGATATCTTTTGCTTTTGGATTCTTATGCTTTTTGATATCTTTTGCTTTTTAAGATCTTTTCCCCTTTTCTAGGGATTATGTCTCCTAGGGTTTTTCTATAAATAATAGTAGTATTTTCTTAACACTTCACACACTACACTTATTATCTCTTCCTCCCTTTTTGCTCTCTGCCGTTGTCCTCCTGCCGCCCCCCTCTCTGCCTCCGTCTTCCTCCTTGTTCTTCCTGCTTTTCTGGTAATATATATTATATATAATAGTTTACTTATTAATTATGCTAACTTGTAATCAAGACTTAAAACCAATCGTTAAAACAATAATCTTTAATTATAGGTTAACTTTGCTTGTTTAAGAGTTGATTCTTGCATATCTATCACCGCATCGTTTATCATGTGAGTTATCTCGTACCTAATCCCTTTTTAGTTTTAATGTTTTGGGATGTTCATGTGTTTGTACAAAACTTGAGTCTTAAACTGTTTATGAACTTTAGTCGCGCAGTATCCCATGTGTTGAGGACGTTTACTTGGCTGTTTATTTGTATGTGTGTATCATTAACCGCTTTGTTCGGCCTATTCCGCAGTTCCGTTGGTACCATTAGTTGAACACGGGAGACCTATCGTTTACGGTTTTCTTTGTTTACACTTGCACAGATGTTTTCTCGTTTTTATGCTCAATTGGGAGCATGGATTGAACTATGATCTATGAACTATCTTAGGCTTGATCACAATCTGATTACACCCTTGTTAAACTCTAGACATACACGTGTTGCGCGCAGATTTACTGTGATTATCTATGATTATCTATTAAACTTGATTTCTCACCAACACGCAAGTGTTTGACGTTTATTTTAACACATGTTCAGGTTTGCAGTAGCTGTTTTGGAGCTTGTGGACACGTAGGACGTTTTTACTTTTGGACCTAGAATTAAAATGTATCAAGACAAGTTAATGTTGTTTGAATGTTAAAATTTATAATATATTGATTTATGTTTGATTTATGTTCTTTATTTTCCCCGCTGCGCGTGCGCGATAAAATGTGTATTAATAAATATTGACACCAATAGTGTCGCGAGTAATGAAGCAATATGTGGCGCCCCGATGTATAATCCGCCTTTGGTCGGGGTGTTACAGATTGGTATCAGAGCTCGTTGACTTTAGGATAGGTGGTTAGACGTAACGGCCTAGAATACCTAAGAGTCCCTTCTCGCGCATGAGAGAAATCTCATGTTTGCGCGCTTATTGTTAAATTACTAGTTATTTATGAATATGCTCGCACTTGCGCAGTATATGATTTTATGTTTTATTTCGCGATATTTCGATTTTTGTTGAATTTCGATTTTTATTGATTTTACTTACATATTCGTTTGTTGGGATTGAAAATCCGAAAAGTCATGGTGATACATGAATAGTTGATTTTCGATTTCCATTTGCGATTATGTTCTGAGGTTGGAGACTTGAAAAGTCATGGTGATACATGAATTGTCAACCTCCAATACTCATTTTCTTGTGTATTTTATAGAGGATTGAAAAGTCATGGTGATACATGAATCGTCAATCTCCAATGCTCGTTTGCTCGTATATTTTAAATTGGGAATTCGGAAAGTCATGGTGATACATGAATTGTCGATTCTTGATTCGAATTTGTTACCTTTATTAAGTCTGCATTTTGGGTCATTTATTTTACTTTAACTGTTGACTGTAACTGACTCCGTGAAACCAAGCTTTATAAGATTAAAACTTTGCGCTAAAACCAAGATATTAACTAAAATTAAAATTTTTATAGAATGCCTCCGCTATCTCGCCGATTTCAGAGAAGAGAAGCCTCGCGCATGCGTAGACAGCAACGTTCCCAGGAAATGGCCGTCGCAATAGCCCAAGCTTTGAGCCAAAACAATACCAACACCTCGAGTTATAACATTAAGTCCTTTAACGCGGGTAACCCTCCAAAGTTCACAGGTCTTGAAGGAGCCACCGTGATGCTCCAGTGGCTTGAGAAGATTGAAAACACTTTCCTCCATACCCAATGCCCCTCAGACAGACGAACCCTATACGCCTCTAGTGTCCTGGAATCTAGAGCGCTTACTTGGTGGAATGGAGTAGCTCATGCGCGTGGCGCAGAAGCTGCTTCTAACATGCATTGGGAGGAATTCAAGGGAATCTTGACGCGAGAATTCTGCCCTCCCAACGAAGTTAAGCGCCTGGAGGAAGAATTTTGGAACTTGAAGCAGTATAGCGGTGAAGCGCGCGAGTACGCGACGCGCTTCCACGAGCTAAGCCTGCTTGTCCCTCACCTTGTTACCCCTTCCCGCCGAGCCATAGAGAAATTCCTTGGGGGTCTCCCCATGGAAATTCAAGATTCTGTATGGGCCAGAAACCCAGTAACCCTCTCTGACGCCATCGAATTGGCCGCTGTGCTCAGCGACAACCATGTCAGAGCAGGAACCCTGTTCCTGCGGGGAACTGAGAAGACCAAACCCAAGACTGTCCCTGAACCAACAGAAACCAAACCAGAACCCTCAAACCATAACCAGAAACGTAGGCGCAGACAAGCCTATGCGCTTACCAACCCGCCCATTGTCCAGCAACCAATTTATCAACCAGTTTACGCGCCTAACCCACTGTCAACCTACCCAGCACCTCCTGTAGTCCACAACTATGCCTTAACCAATCCAGCACTTCCTGCCCCGCCAACTAAGAAACCTTACACAGGAAACCAACCCTTTTGCCCAACCTGTAGACTTCATCACCCACCTCAAGTCCCGTGTCGACAATGTAACCGATGTGGCCGCGTAGGTCACTCCGTTGAGTACTGTAGAACCCCTCCCTCCAATCCGATTGCGCCAACACCACCAGTCTACCCGCAGAACCCACAGCCAACTTACCAAAACCCACGACCCAGATCGTGCTTTAACTGCGGTGATCCCAGTCATTTCCGGAACGCGTGCCCAAGGCTACAAGTTCAGATTACTCAAGCGAATCCGGTGAACCAAATTTCGAACCAAGTGACGCGTGGCCGAGCTTTTAACATAACCGCGCACCAAGCGCAAGCGAATAACGACGTAGTTAATGGTACATTTTTGCTTAACGGATTTTATGCATCTATGCTTTTTGATACTGGCGCCGATAGAAGTTTTATCTCTCGCGCCTTTGAGCGGAAGCTTGCGCGACCGCGCGATAACTTAAAAGAAGATTTTTCAGTTGAATTGGCAAATGGCGAAACTGTTTTAATAAACTCGGTAATTAAAGATTGCACGCTTAACCTTAACGAAAACGATTTTCTAATCGACCTCATCCCTATGCCTCTTGGAAGCTTTGATGTTATCATTGGTATGGACTGGCTCTCGAAGAATCGCGCCGAAGTTATTTGCGCCAAGAAATTGATTCGCATACCTCGAGAAAATGGTGATCTTCATATCTACGGCGAAAAACCCTCCAGTGGTCTTAAACTTATGTCTTGCGCCGAAGCCCAAAGACTCATGCGGAAGAAGTGTATTGCATTTCTAGCCCATGTGGTTAAACCCGATGAAGGAAAGAAGCTTCGCGATATCCCTGTTGTGCGTGATTTTCCTGAAGTTTTTCCTGATGATCTTCCTGGTATCCCTCCCGCTCGTGAAGTCGAGTTTCGTGTTGATCTTGTCCCTGGTGCTTCCCCCGTTGCTAAATCTCCTTACCGTCTTGCACCCGCTGAGATGCAAGAATTGGCCAGCCAACTTCAAGAGTTGACTGCTAAAGGATTCATTCGCCCTAGCTCTTCGCCCTGGGGTGCTCCGGTGTTGTTCGTTAAAAAGAAAGATGGATCGTTTCGCATGTGTATTGATTACCGCGAGTTGAACAAACTCACCATTAAAAACCGGTATCCCTTACCGCGTATTGACGACCTCTTTGATCAACTCCAAGGTGCCTCTTGTTTCTCGAAGATCGATCTCCGTTCTGGTTATCATCAGTTGCGCATCCGCGATGAAGATGTTCCGAAGACTGCTTTTCGTACTCGTTATGGCCATTTTGAATTCTTGGTCATGTCCTTCGGTTTAACCAACGCACCCGCCGTTTTCATGGATCTTATGAATCGGGTGTGTAGGCCTTTCTTGGATAAATTCGTGATCGTGTTTATCGATGATGTTCTGGTGTATTCTAAGACCAAGGCCGAGCATGAGCAACATCTCCGATTGGTATTGCAAAAGCCTAGAGCCGAGCAACTCTATGCTAAGCTCTCCAAGTGTGAATTTTGGTCTGATGAAGTACAGTTTCTTGGTCACGTTGTAAACAAGATGGGTATTCATGTCGACCCATCCAAGATTGAAGCAATCAAGAACTGGATTACGCCATCCTCTCCTTCTGAGATCCGTTCCTTTCTGGGCTTAGCTGGTTATTACCGGCGTTTCATTTCGAACTTCTCAAAGATCGCTTTGCCTTTAACAGCTCTAACGCACAAAGGTAAACCGTATATTTGGGGCTCGAAGCAAGAAGAAGCCTTTCTAACGCTCAAGCGTTTGTTGTGTGAAGCTCCTGTTCTTGCGCTACCTGAGGGTAATGATGATTTTGTCGTGTATTGCGATGCATCCAACCAAGGTCTCGGTTGTGTTCTTATGCAACGAGGCAAGGTTATCGCTTACGCATCAAGGCAACTCAAGGTTCATGAAAGGAATTATACAACTCACGACCTCGAGCTTGGTGCAGTTGTTTTTGCCTTGAAGATCTGGAGACACTACCTTTATGGTACTAAGTGTATCCTCTACACTGACCATAAAAGCCTTCAGCATATCTTTGATCAAAAGGAACTTAACATGAGGCAACGCCGATGGAACGAACTCATCAGCGATTACGATTGTGAGATCCGGTATCATCCTGGTAAGGCTAATGTGGTAGCCGATGCGCTCAGCCGAAAACCCTGCCAACTTAACTGTATCTTGCCGCGCACCCAGCTTCACTTCGCGCCGATTCAAAGCAACTTTGAATCGCGTATTCGTGACGCGCAGCGCGCATCCATCAGTAACGGTAACCTTCGCGCCGAGTTAGCGTGTGGCGCGGAAGCGCACTTTGTCCCTAATCTGAGTGGAATTCTCTGCTATCTTAATCGCATCTGGATTCCCTTTGATGAGAATCTTCGCGCAGATATCCTGAGTGAAGCGCACAAATCTCGGTATTCTATTCATCCTGGCGCTGATAAGATGTACAAGGATTTGCGCATAACTTATTGGTGGCCCGGTATGAAGAAGGATATTGCTGTGTTCGTAGCTAAATGTCTGACTTGTTCTAAAGTAAAAGCTGAACACCAACGCCCATCTGGTTTGCTCGAACAACCAGAAATTCCTACGTGGAAATGGGAATGTGTAGCAATGGACTTTATTACCAAGTTACCTTTGACAGCAAGCAAACATGATAGCATTTGGGTAATAGTGGATCGATTAACTAAGTCTGCTCACTTCCTGCCCATTCGTGAAAACTACCGTGTTGAGCAACTCGCGCAGCTGTATGTCAAGGAAATTGTTTGCCGCCATGGTACTCCTTTGAGCATCATATCCGATCGCGATGGCCGTTTTATATCTCGCTTTTGGAAATCTCTCCAATCTGCGCTAGGAACTCGCTTGGACATGAGTACGGCATATCATCCTCAGACTGACGGTCAGTCTGAGCGAACTATTCAAACTCTTGAGGATATGCTCCGATCTTGTGTTCTTGATTTTGGAGGTAATTGGGATTCGCACCTGCCTTTGATAGAGTTCTCTTATAATAACAGCTATCATTCCAGTATTGGTATGGCCCCATTTGAAGCACTTTACGGTCGTAAGTGCCGCTCCCCGATTTGTTGGAGCGAAGTGGGTGAAACTCAAATCACAGGACCCGAACTTGTTCAAGAGACAACCGATAAAATCGCCAAGATCCGTGATCATCTGCTGACTGCCAGAAGCCGACAGAAGAGTTACGCAGATCGTAGGCGAAAGCCTCTCGAATTTCAAGTTGGTGATCTTGTTCTCCTCAAAGTGTCGCCTTGGAAAGGTGTTGTCCGCTTTGGGAAGAAAGGTAAGCTTGCTCCTCGTTATGTTGGTCCATTCAAGATTCTCGCGCGTGTGGGAAAAGTTGCCTACAGACTTGACCTGCCGCCCGCGCTCAGTAATGTGCATCCAACGTTCCATGTATCCAATCTCAAGAAGTGTTTAGCTGACGAGAACCTTCACATTCCACTTGATGAAGTCCAAGTTGATGAAACTATGCATTTCATTGAGAAGCCTGTTGAGATTATGGATCGCGAGGTTAAGCAAACCAAGCGCAGTCGTATCCCTATCGTAAAAGTTCGCTGGGAGTCCAAGCGCGGAGCCGAGTTTACATGGGAAAGGGAAGATCAAATGAAGATCAAGTACCCGCACCTGTTCTCTGCGCAACCTACTTCGAGATAAATTTCGGGACGAAATTTCTTAAAGTAGGGGAGACTGTAACATCTGCCCCGATCCGACCCGACCCAGGTACCCGTTTCTCTGACCCGATCTCTCTCTTTTATTATTTAATATTTATACTTATATTTTACTTTTAATAATAATATATATTTTCCTTTCCGCCTTGTTTCCCTCTTTGCTTGTCCTTTGGTTCTTCCCGCCTAAGGATGTCTGCAGCTCCACGCGCCAGACTCCTTACATGGAAGCCTGCGTGAAGACATCTTGTTCCTGCGATGCGTGAAGAAAACTCTTCTCGCAGCGCGCTAAGAATGCATGTTCTCCCGCAATGCGCTAAGAATGTATGTTCTTCCCGCGATGCGCTTAGAATTCTTGTTCTTCACGCAGCACGCTAAGGATTTGTGATTCTTCCCGCAGTGCGCTAAGGATTGTTGTGCCAGCCTTCGCGCTCGCGCACTCAGCCTTCCCGCGCTTAACCCTTGTATCTTCTGCTTATTCCAGCCTGTATGCTTTGTGTTGTCTTATCTTCTGTGCTGTTGACCTAACCTATCTAATGTCTGAATAGTTACTTTCGGCGCAGCATGCGTACCAACCCCCATTGGTTGGTAGAAAAAGTGACTGACATTATCTTTTGAGATCTGCTTTTGCCATGCTTGACCAGTACCTTTATCTGAACCGCCCATGCCTGTTACTGTTTCCCTGACAGCTTTATCTTGCCCCTGCAGCTGCCATATCTTTTGATATCTTTTGCTTTTGGATTCTTATGCTTTTTGATATCTTTTGCTTTTTAAGATCTTTTCCCCTTTTCTAGGGATTATGTCTCCTAGGGTTTTTCTATAAATAATAGTAGTATTTTCTTAACACTTCACACACTACACTTATTATCTCTTCCTCCCTTTTTGCTCTCTGCCGTTGTCCTCCTGCCGCCCCCCTCTCTGCCTCCGTCTTCCTCCTTGTTCTTCCTGCTTTTCCGGTAATATATATTATATATAATAGTTTACTTATTAATTATGCTAACTTGTAATCAAGACTTAAAACCAATCGTTAAAACAATAATCTTTAATTATAGGTTAACTTTGCTTGTTTAAGAGTTGATTCTTGCATATCTATCACCGCATCGTTTATCATGTGAGTTATCTCGTACCTAATCCCTTTTTAGTTTTAATGTTTTGGGATGTTCATGTGTTTGTACAAAACTTGAGTCTTAAACTGTTTATGAACTTTAGTCGCGCAGTATCCCATGTGTTGAGGACGTTTACTTGGCTGTTTATTTGTATGTGTGTATCATTAACCGCTTTGTTCGGCCTATTCCGCAGTTCCGTTGGTACCATTAGTTGAACACGGGAGACCTATCGTTTACGGTTTTCTTTGTTTACACTTGCACAGATGTTTTCTCGTTTTTATGCTCAATTGGGAGCATGGATTGAACTATGATCTATGAACTATCTTAGGCTTGATCACAATCTGATTACACCCTTGTTAAACTCTAGACATACACGTGTTGCGCGCAGATTTACTGTGATTATCTATGATTATCTATTAAACTTGATTTCTCACCAACACGCAAGTGTTTGACGTTTATTTTAACACATGTTCAGGTTTGCAGTAGCTGTTTTGGAGCTTGTGGACACGTAGGACGTTTTTACTTTTGGACCTAGAATTAAAATGTATCAAGACAAGTTAATGTTGTTTGAATGTTAAAATTTATAATATATTGATTTATGTTTGATTTATGTTCTTTATTTTCCCCGCTGCGCGTGCGCGATAAAATGTGTATTAATAAATATTGACACCAATAGTGTCGCGAGTAATGAAGCAATATGTGGCGCCCCGATGTATAATCCGCCTTTGGTCGGGGTGTTACAACAGCTAACTCGTGAGAACGGGTAGTGTAGGCTTCGATTTCCGAACCCACCATCTTTAATGACCAAAATTCTGACTCAAACTTTGCAATCTCCTCTCTTGGACAGTACTCTTCTCGCATCATGTTTTTGAACTCCTCCCAGTTCATCGCGTTAGCTAGTTCCAATCCAAGAATCTGTACGTTCGAATTCCACCAAGTGAGGGCAGAATCTTCAAGTGTTCCAGCAGCATATTTGACCCTACTGGCAGGGGGACAATTACACATCTCAAATGCCGACTCGGCCTTCTCAGCCCAACGCAGGAAGCCTATAGCTCCCTCAGTGCCCTTAAACTTACTGGGCTTGCAGTAAAGGTAATTCTTGAAGGTACACGTTCCAATTGGACCTCCAGCCTGGTTCTGTACATGTGCGGCTAGAGCGGCCACCGCATGGTCGTTCAGCAGAGTTTGGAGTTCTGCTGCAGTCAGGTTGATGTTACCACGTCCGTGTCCAGCGTTTCTTCCTGCCATTTCCTAGAATCACAGTATAAAATGTTAAACATGAATTTTTCTTTCATAAGCAACACACCATACACGTAATAAAAAGATAGGTAAGAAAGAAATAAGAAGCAAACATCACATCACAACCATATATTTATCCAAATAATAATTCATGATTAAAACCATTGTATTCGCTACAAAGTATTTAAAACCAATCCTTAATATCATAGAAAAATAATAGTTTGGATGGAGACAACCCCTCCATCTAGGTGTTATCATCACTAGATGTCATCATCTGAGGACACCTCTGAGTGTGCCTCCTCCTCAGCCGGTTCTTCCTCCGGTTCTTCTTCAGGTTCCTCCTCGGGATCCTCCTCAGGTTCCTCTTCGGGATCTTCTTCAGGTTCCTCTTCAGGCTCTGCCTCAGGCTCGGCCTCAGGTTCTGCCTCAGGTTCGGCTGCGTTCTGAGCAATCTGCATTTGTAAGACATCGCAACGCTCTAGAGCTATCTCGGTTCCGGTCCTTGCTACTTGGAGTTGCTCTTGCAAGTCTATTATTTCGGCTTGCATCTTTCTCATAATCTTCATATGTTGATCACTAGCCTCCTGCATTTCCTTCATGGTCGCTGCCATGCGGGCAATTTCCTCCTTAGTCTCGGTTCCGTCTTTTAACAGTCCGGAAACGTTCGCTCTCGTATAGCGCATGTAACCCACATCACGCTCCAAGCATGAAACAACAGCTGCGAGAACTCGCTCTACAGGTTCAGTTATGAGTGGTAGGGTGTTGGGGTAAGCAGGATGGTTCGGGGGTGGTAATGGGGGAACTTGTTCACGATAGATCATACGTCTGATCATATTAGGGTACCAATCCCAGCTAACTTCGTTTTCGTACATGCCTCCGGATAAGCGATACCTCTTCGGTGCGGGAGCTTCGAGTTCCGGGACTACTCGGGGTGGCGATGCGGTAGGTAACTGCGGTTCCTTCCCGTGAGCATGAGTCATCGGATCGGATGACGATGGGGGTGGCGTCGACATCCCTACAGGTAAGCCGTGTATGCGCGTGTATGAGTGAAAGAGGTAAAGAGATAAGATTACAAAGACTACACAAACATATGCAGTGCGTATCATTATAACTAATGGGTCGTCGCGGTTATAGTCTAGTATGCATGCAGCTTCTAGTTCGCTATAACCAATGGCTCTGATACCAATCTGTCACACCCTCAAAATCCACTAACGGAGTTTTACCGTCAGAGGGTGTGAACTAACAGGATCGGAATCATTAGTTATAATCAAACCATAAAACAAAGTTTTAAAACCATGAAAACGTTTATGAGTAATTGAATGCGGAAACGTAAAACCATAGAAACCAATGTTGCGTCACGCAGGACGACTTAAAACCCAATGATAACAGTTTAAAATAAGTTTGCATAATTAAAAGTGTTTCAAGCAATGCATGCGCGCGCCCGCCTCGGCTACCTGAGAATAACATACTAAAAGTGTCAACACAGGGTTGGTGAGTTCACGAGTTCAAATAAAATAAAGCGTTAGCGTTTGCGTTCAGCGTTTTGCGTTCAGCGTTTTGCGTTAAGCGTTACCAGATAGTGTTATGTCAATTATATATCTATAGGTAGCTAGCCTATAAAACAAGTATTACTAAGTGTTCGACACCGAAGCTGACTGTTTATCATTTGCCTTGCCACCAGGTCTATCCCGACCATGGTATGTGTTTAGCCAAGATTACACCCACTCGACCTCCAGTCGAGTTTAGCGTTGGGTGGGGTTTGTCAAACCCAGTAGTACTACTCAACAATGACTCGCTATTATCCAATATTAAACGGTTCGATGTGAATGAAGGACTTTAGTTAACGCGTTTGCCACTTAGTCTTTACAAGTGATATATAATTTATACTAACAAAATCTTAAATGCGTTTTTTCGGAGTATGTTATCTCCCCAAGTGAAAAGCGTTTGAAAACAGTTTAAAAGGGGTAAGTGAACTCACTGTTTGCGAAGTATTCCCAAAATAATTCACCAAGATGCGCGTCACAGAAAAACTCTCTCTAGCGTTCTAAAACAACAAAGAGATTTTTCTAAGTGTCAGAATATTTTCGAGTCTCTAGACCCGGCACATAATACCTATGCACACAACATGTTTCGTGTTTCGTTTGTGAATCGTGTGTGACTTTAACAAGTGTATTTGTGATACGTTACATGTGTGAGCAATTATTTACGTGTCATCTATTCATAATGTACATCACTAGCAATTACTCCCCGTAAGGGCAATTTGGTCAACACATAACAATTAACTAGCAATTATTCCCCACGAGGGCAATTTGGTCAAATCATGACAATCAATTAGCAATTATACCCCGCAAGGGCATTTTGGTCAAAACACGACAATTAATTAGCAATCATTCCCCTCAAGGGCAATTTGGTCAAAACACGATAATAAATTAGCAATCACGTTGTTTCATGCAACTTTCACAAAATTCAGCAACTAGTTTCTTAACGACAAAATTTCTACTTGAAATACTAGTCTATCCCACCGATCATAGCATCACAATTAATTTACCAAAAATCATCACAAAAGCATATATGTCCTAGGTTTCCAGAACATATTTTATTATATTTTTATTCCACATAGGTTTCTCACAATAATCAAATCATTACAGCAAACTCATAACAGTCAAATTCATGCGCAACAGAATGTTATTTGAAATTCCCGTTAAACGAAAAATCCAATAAATGCAAGACCACTTGGGTTAGGTTCCTAACTCAACAAGTCAACTTTCAGAAGTGGAACTAACCCAATTGGTCTCGTAGTTCATGAGATATAACATTTACAAAACAACCTAACAGCAGGTCTAACAACTCAGCTTTGCACAACGTTTTTGTAAAATCATAAAAGTTAACGTTTACACGTCCAAAAATTGCAAATTTATATTCTTTAGAAACTAGACTCAACCTACTTTACTGTAGTATCAATTATCTCAATCAATTTTCACTTTTACACCCCGTTACAGTCAATCAAACATCAACAACACAATCTGTCCAGAAACTGTTTGCATCCAAACTCAACAATTTAACTATCTATGGACCACAAATCATTCATATAACATTCTAGACACCATAACTACTATCCATGCATATCAATTACACCATACATACATAGTTAGGGTTTTATTTGATCTCAAACTCAAAGACACAACAATTAACATGCAATAATATCAAAACTAGTTATCAAATCATCATCAATACACCATCAAATCAACAACAATCATATGAACACCATACATAGGAAAAATCGGACCTAGGGTTTGTAATTTATACCTTCAAAAGCACCAATACAAGCAATAGGAAGGTAGGAGATGGCTAGAAACGGATATAGGATGCTTCAATTGTGAAAGACAAGATCAAAATCCAAGAGGTATGTGTGTGTGTGTGAACCGATTGTGAGGAGAGGGGGGGGGGGTTTGGCCGTCGGTTTTGGGAAGAGGGAGAGGGAGAGGGAGGAGAGGTTAGGGTTTTATAATGTTAATAATAATAACATGTTACACTTTAGTCCCTAAACTTCCAAATGTTACATCTCTAGCTTAATTAATTGGGTTCTTGTTTCTTGTTTAGCATTCCACATAACATAATCAAGTAACACATATGTCTAACACATAATTATCACATAATTATTGTTTTGACGTTTTTTGTTTATTCACTAATCGTTTGCGTCAACTCGTTTGCGTTTCGGTGCAATTCCCGAAAGACTACACATGTAGTAAGTGTCAAGCGTCATTTAAACCCTAGTTTAAATGTAATGAGGTGTGCGTTATAGATTCAGTGATCTAAAGTTTGAATTGACGGAGTTGAGTTAACGGAGTTAACCTGAAATTGACGATTGTCACATACAATAACTTGAAACGTAAAACACAATGGTGAATATGTATAAAACAATGACTTAAAACGTAACACACAATGGTGAATATATATAACACAAAGACTTGAAATGTAAAACACAATGAAAATAACATATACACAATGACACAATAAACAACAAAAAACACAATTAAAAAACCCATTAATTTTTTTTATTTTTATATAATAATACGATACTCATATTAAAGATAAAAAAACGCTTATTATTTTGGTGAATTTTTTTAAAAAAATTAATGTCGTATAAAAAAGTTACTGACATTTTAAAATGATGGGGGAATTGGCATGTGCCTTGCATGTGGAGAGAGAAAGTCAACAAATGTGGGTTATTACCTTAATGCTATTTTCATCAATTTTTATTTATTGAATTAATCTCAACCATTCAAATCTAAAATCAATGGACTGGATTTCTTCTCACCTTATCATTTTTGTTGTCCTTTGTATTTTAACTTTACCCATATATATATATATATATATATATATATATATATATATATATATATATATATATATATATATATATAAAATGGTTCAAATAAGAATAAGAAGTTTTCTATGAATTGCAAGAATCAACAAATTTTGACATTTGACATTACAAATGATGATGAAAGAACAATTACAGGAAACTATGTCGGTTATTGTTAAATTTAAATCTCAATCATTGATTAATATGATCCGATGGCTATGATTTATTAGTGGTCTTCCTATAAAACTTCTAATTTTTATGATAACCATCCTATATATATATATATATATATATATATATATGACTAGATTAGTTACCCGTGTAAAACACGAGTTAGAGTAAGTATTTTTTTTAATAATAACATAATGTGAAATACAAAAAAAAGTATCACATATATAAAAATATATAAAGATATATACGGTAAAAAAAAGTAACATATTACGTAATTTAGAAATAAAAAGTTGTTAGAAAATTCATAAATCATAAATTATTTCTTTATTATTTTATATATCAAAACTTAGGTGTAAATGACTACTTTTTTAAACCAAATCGTGGACTAAAACTCATTTTAATCTTAAATTGTTTTGACATGAACAATCTTTAATACTTTAATCAGTTAAGAAACCCACCCGTTTCGTATTGGTTAGTTATAAAAATCTAATATAAATAACTAATGCAATATATTTTATATTAAACAAATTAACATATTTATGATGGTATTAATTCTTTTTAGTTAAGATGGAATTATTAAAAATTGAAAATGAACTATTAAAAAGAGAAATGTATTTAATATGAGAGAGAGGAGAGAAAATTTTTGTAAGGATGAATATAGTGATGACATGTGGTATTTAGAAAGCTTTATTTATTAAATAGTATATATTGATTTATTTTAAGAACCACTTTGAGTTTTAAGAAGAAAAAATTACAAATGTTGTCATTTTAAATTAGCAAAATTATGGAATGGATCATTTCTGAAAATGAGTTTCACTCTTTATCCTTTATATGCATTTTGTCTCGCTTTTAGTCCTTTACACTAACGGCGATCCACATTCTCCGTTAAATCTCCTCATCTTCCATGCACATGAGGGCCTTTTGGTCATTCTTACATATTTATTATTATAAATAAATAAATACTATTATTAATATGCATTATTTTTTTTACAACAATCTAATATAATACACAATACAGAGCACGGAGCCATCACCGCCACGAGCTACCGCCTCACCACGAGCTATCGCCACCACCATGACAAGGATACCACCACATTCCGCATAATCTGCGTAGCAATAGGTTGATTTGCAAGTCAACCTCCTCTTTTATATCATTTAGATGTGTTTGCATCATGAAAGTAATCGAGATGGCAACAATGGTTTGGTGATTTTCCGGCAATGATTTAGACAAATCGGCGCTCCTTGAGTTCAAAACTTTCGTTTTTGGTCCGTTCGGTGTTCAAAACTTCCGTTTTTGTCCATTCGTGGGTCGGAGTTTTCACCGAATTATTGGGTCGTGGGTCTCAATGGTACAAATGGAGGTAATTTGGGTTCTTTTACTTGTACTATATTAGATTAAATCCCTGACGAAATTTAGGGGTTGAAGAATTTGGAAGTAATTGATCTTGAAATGAGAGTACGATAAGTGGGAATTTGAACACTAAATTCATTGGTTTAAATACCCTCAAGGTTCTTAATTTATGGTTTAATTAGGTATCGGAGAAGATGAGATTTTGTGGTTTAGTTTGATGGATGCTAGGGTTTAGGGAAAAAGAGGGAGAGTAGAAAGCAAAATCGTAGGCACATGTGGAGTTTGATGGCTACTAGGGTTTGGGGAAAAGATGGAGTTTGATGGCTGCATATTAGTAATAGTATTTATTTATTTAATAATAAACATGTGAGAATGACCAAAAGGCCCTCATGTGCATGGCATATGAGGAGATTTAACGGAGAAGGTGGATGACCGTTAGTGTAAAGGACTAAATGTGCGACGAAAATACATATAAAGGATAAAAAGTGAAACTCTTTTTTAGAAAGGACCCATTCCATAATTTTGTTAATTCAAAAGGACAAACTTTGTAATTTTTTCTTTTAAGAACTCAACGTAACAATATTTTTTTTTTGAATTGTTCTACACATATGTAATAAATAAGTGTAAGTAAGGTAAAAAAAATTACAGTATTTTTTTACACACCAAATCGACTTATTACACATGTGTAACTAACTTTTTAAACTTTTGTAATTATCAAAAATCTTTATTCTCCCTCTTGATTAATTTTTTTAATCAAATTTATTCTCACCATATATTTCATACTCATTTAATTAAATGTGTGGTCTATATTGAGTTATTAAAGTTCTTATAACTCATCAAGTTCTCAATATATATATATATATATATATGATTGATTTATTTTGAAAATCGCTTTGAGCTTTAAGAACTCGAAAGAACTCAACGTAACAATTTTTTTTCTGAATTTTTTTACACATGTATAATAAGTAAGTGTAAGTAATGTACAAAAAATTACCGTAATTTTTTACACACCGAATCGACTTATTTCACATGTGTAACTAACGTTTAAACTTGTGTAATCATCAAAAATAGTTATTCCCTCTCATGATTCATTTTTTAATCAAATTTAATCCCAGTCACATATTTAAACTCATTTAATTAAATGTGTGGTTTAAAATTGAGTTTTTAAAGTTCTTACAACTAATCAAGTTCTTAAAATATCCCTCCTCTATATATATATTCATAAAATATAAGATTTTTAGAAAAATTATTAATGTGTGTAGAATCAGAGGCAGATTATTCAAATTAAATTTGCCTTTCAATAACGTATAGATATTTTATGAATAACCTAGCAAGGTTCTTTAACTTTCTTTTTCCCGTTTCATTTAGTGAAGTGATCTTGTAGTTTACTCATTATTTGTATAATAAAATTATTTAACAGATTTAATACTTCACAACTCAAGATTAGAATTTGTAAAAAATATTAACAATTCAATATTAGGATTTCTTTTTTTGAAAATTCTAATATTATAAATACATACTAGCCAGTAAGATCCGAGTATAACAAAATATACGGGATAAATAAGAAGTGCAATATGACGCTCACAAAAGTGATTGTCCATAAATGATAAAAGTTAGAATTTGTATTGTATGTACCTTAACTTAACCGTTATAACATTTATATTGAATATACGTAGCGATATAACTAAAATCAACCGTTATAGCATTTCTATTGTATATAACTAAAAGTAACCATCATAATACCATGTCAACGGTATTTTAAATACATGTGTTGTATAACTAAACTTACAGAGCTATATTTCAAGTTAAGTGCCATAAGTCATAGAACATTTCAAAATCATGTAGCACGAGTGTTCATAAATCATTAAAATTTACCAAACCAATCCAGCCATGTCGATACTTTTGCAACTTATTAAAAACTTAAATATAATCAGTTTAACTTAAGGTGTGAAGTAAGAAATCATGAGTTCATATCATATAAAGCGCAAAAATTTTATTTGTGTTTTTTTATGAATCATAGCCATTGAAACTTACACTCTCCTTGTTAAAATTAAAAAGATCTGTTTTTCCCTCCTTTTCCAAGATCTCTTCCATTTCCTTGTACATATCCAGTAGCACCTGGTATATTTTTTCAATTTATATAAATACTATAAACTCAAAATTATTAATTTTTGGGATTGACCGACCCATCATGTCTTTTACCAAGATCAATGCTAGCTCATCTCAATATCTCATTATTAGTAAATATATTTATTTATTTTATTTTTGGAAATTAAAGCTCAAAGTCCAAACTGTCATATTCATCTCTCTCTACCTGTTTGACTTGCAGAGCCCACATCCAACCAAGTACTCTCTTCAAAAAGCTTCAAAATGACAGGATACATTTATGGGTTCTTCCATTCATATCATTTGTGACATGGGTTTTCCTCATTTTATCAAAAAGTTTCAATCTTTTTAACTTTCCCAAGAAAATGGACCCAAAAACCCTTCCTTCTGAATACCAAAAGCCTTATTCTCTCACCCTGCAACCACCACCACCACCGCCGCCGCCGTTTATGCCCACCGGCGGCGGCTCAAACCCAAACAACAATGTGAGTCCAAGTGTTTTGCTAATCATCATAATCCTTGCCATTATTTTCTTTGTTTCTGGGCTGCTTCATCTTCTTGTTAGGTTCCTTGTGAAACCATCCAATAGAGAGCCTGATGAATTTGACAATGTGACTGCTCTTCAAGGTCAGCTACAACAGCTATTCACTCTCCATGATTCTGGGGTTGACCAGGCCTTCATTGACACACTTCCTGTTTTTGTTTACAAGTCCATAATTGGTGTGAAAGACCCTTTTGATTGTGCTGTTTGTTTGTGTGAGTTTGAAGGTGATGATAACCTTAGACTGTTGCCTAAATGTAGCCATGCTTTTCATATGGAGTGTATTGACCCCTGGCTTTTGTCACACTCTACCTGTCCTATTTGTAGAAGCAGCTTGCTTTCTGATTATTCACCAAACACTTGTTGCTCACCTTTTGTGCTTGTTCTTGAGTCTGCTAGTGGTGTGAGTTCTAGAGAGATTGTGAATGAGCCCACAGTTCATTCACAGTTTAGTGTTGATGTGAATCTTGATGAAGGGTTTGAGCCGGATGGTTCGGATTCGGGTCGAAATGAGGTCAAAGATGAGGAGAAAGTGGTTACTGTTAAGCTTGGGAAATTCAAGAATGTGGATGGTGGTACTGGTAGTGAGAATGGTGATGAAAAAGGTAAAATTGATGGTAGAAGGTGTTTTTCAATGGGATCTTTTGAATATGTGATGGATGACAATACACCATTACAAGTACCAGTTAGGGCCCAATTCAAAAAACAAGCTTACAACAAGTCAAATCTCCCAATCACCCCTGGCCACCGGCCTGCGATGTCAGAATGCGGTGACGATTCAAGGCGGGATTTTAAAGGAATTGAAGCATTTAGAACCGTTGGTGGCGGAAATTGTGGTGGCAGTATTAGGAGGGAGAGCTTTTCAATGTCCAAGATTTGGCTTAGAGGGAAGAAAGAAAAGCCTAATTTGACACAATCCGCCATTGAGCCACCGCCACCACAAACGGGGACTTTCTCGTTACAGTTTTTGCTTCGCCAGAATGTTATCGGCGATGAACCAAAGATTTCTGAGATGGGTTGTATTGATCAAGAAACACAGAGTTGTAACATTTTTGATCAACAAGGAACATCAAATGCACCATCTTTTGCAAAAAGGAGCTTGCTTTGGCTTGTGGGCAGGCAGAAAAACAAGGTTGTTCATTCATCTTTGTCCACAAATGTTTGAAATTTTTGCCCCAAAATGTGTTGCTATCTATGTTAGATAATTGAAGGGTACTTTCTTAAAGATTCTTACGAGTACAAAGGAGCTCAAGATTTAATCAGTTTGAAAAAAAAAAAACTCAATACAAAGTTATGCATTTTCATTGGATTAGATTAGTCCAGTCTTTTTTGTTTTGTCCTTGTTGTGTGATTTAACTAGATAATGTTTTGTTTGGGTAAAAATAGTTTATTTGGTTTTGTTTGCATAGTCAACCGTGACTCATTCTACAAGAAAACAAATAGGTTGATTTAGGTAAATTTTGTTTTTGTCTTTGTTGGGTTCATTAGTTTTACTCAAATTATACATCAAGTCGAAATGGGTAACCATGACGGAAGACTTGATAGGTTATTTTAGATAATTTTAATAAATCATGACCCGTTCCTTTCAAGAAATGAGGTGATTTCACTCTTGTTTGTTTAATGAGTATATTTAGTTCTACTTAAATTAGTTAACAGATATCACGGGGTCAGAAACTTGCTAACTTGGTAGTTTGGCAAAGATGCTAATGTTTTTCAAAGAAAGGTAGTTATCCATATTAGAAATTCATGCATTTTTAGATTTTATGTTATAAGTAGGTTTGAGCCTTGAATTTTGTTACATATTTGACAATGACTCCTAATTGAGAATGATTTTGACACTATATGTTGTTAAATACCATATGAGTGTGCAACTCTTTACACAAATGCAATGAAGACTCTAATTAGGAAAATATAATACTAAATTCACAAATATGTTAACTTTCCATAACATTTTAATTAATAATTCACCAATTATATAATGTAGATTCTGATATGACGGGCATGTGTGAGCAAGTGCTATGCGGGAAATATGGAGCACATAATCTGGGGAAACATATACTAGGGATCACCTAAACAACATTAATTGCACTCACGAGCGGTTGCTCCTAGCCCCATCTTGGCTTATATGTCTCCCACCTTGTACTCTATATAGAAAAGTTTATTGAATTGAAAGCTTACAAGTTTTAAATAAATAAATAACTTCCTATCCATTCATACTTAGATTCAATAAAAGATATTCTTGAGTACCCGTGTGAACATAACAAGAATAAAGATGAGTGTATGGCAATCTTGGTGGTTACATGCCGGATGATTTTAGAAATCAAGGAATGACATGATCTTCAACAATAAACAAGTATCGATGGACAAGTTGGTTAATGATATCAAAATTACTTCGCTCTTGTGGTATAAATATATAAAAAAAGATCGGGTTTGAAGTGAGAGAAGTAGTGCAAGCTTAATTTTGTGAAATTTTTCTTTATAGTTTAATTTCTTATATTATATTGTATTTCTAGTTGATTGTACATTTCTTTATACTTTTGAACTTCTTGCTTCTAATAAACCGTCTTCATTTTCTTTATTAACTTACTTTTACTTTGAAATGACACGTAGTTACATCTTTTTAATAACACAAACAACCTTTCATTTAAACAATTGTTTGCCTTGTACAAGACACATGAGGGGCAATATGTTCATTATCATATGATGTGTACATGTGTTCATTTCCCTTTAGTTTATAATTTGAGAAAACAACAAATTAACATGTTCATTTAAGGAGGCACGTATTTATACAAAATGGGACCAAAGAAACTGTTTTAATTTCAAGAATTGTCAAAAACTGTTGAAATCGAAACCTAATCACCCTTTATGTATTTCTTCACTAGAATTTATTTTTGTGGAGTTTTATGGAAATAAAAGAATTAAAATTTTAATTCTTAATTGGTTTAGGTTTTGTACTTTTGATAACCTAGGTTTTGTACCAACTAGGGTTAGCAGTCTTGACCCAAACCCTTTCAAATGAGTCAATTTGAATTGTTTTAAAAGTTAAATGAGTTGGTTTGAATAAAAGGTTTTAAATAAATGGGTCAAAATGAGTCATTTGAAATTTAATCCTTTTATTTTCGGGTCAAAATGGGTCGACCAAGTTCAAAGAAATGGGTTGATGTGGGTTAGTGTCCTAAGAAAATGTGACAGGTTTCGGATCGGAACGGGTTTTCGTACAAGACAGGTTTTGGCACGAAACGGGTTTCAGATCGGAACGGGTTCGGTTCAGGTTTCAAGTCAACACGAGTTTTCACCCGTGACGTGTAGGGTTTTGGTTTCTTTTGTTTCTTTCTGGTCGATTCCGGACTCGTTTTTGTTCGTTTTTGTTCGTTTTGTTTTTGTTCGGTTTGAATTCTTTTAGTTTCGTTTTGATTGATTTTTTCGATTTCGATTGATGTGGTCCGGTTTTGGCTTTTTGTTTCTTTGTTTCATTTTCGTCGATTCTTTCGGTTATTGTTCGATTCTAGATGTTTTTTTTATCAAACAAGGACAACGTATGAAACATTTTAGTGTTTTTACTTTTT
The DNA here is from genome assembly GCF_021521415.1 of Bidens hawaiensis. NCBI lineage: Eukaryota > Viridiplantae > Streptophyta > Magnoliopsida > Asterales > Asteraceae > Bidens > Bidens hawaiensis. The sequence continues at coordinate 29,305 of NW_027502947.1, forward strand.
TTGTTTATGATTTATATTTTGAGTTATAATTTTTTTATTATTATTTTTGAATATTTTTTTCAGGGTTTTTGATCTTAACAGAAAACCCCTCAAAAAAAATAATTAAAAAAATCATAACTTAAAATATAAGTAAAAAACGAAAAATCTAAAAAAACTAAAATGTTTCCGCCGTTATTCTCGTTCAAAAAAAAAACTCAAAACCCGGTTTGACCCTAACCTATTTTGACCCAAACCAAAACAACATTTTTTTAATTGACTCGTTTTGACCCAAACTCATTTTGACTCGTACTCGTTTTGACCCATGACTCGTTCGACCCAACCCAACCCATTTGCCACCTCTAATACCAACCCATACCCTATATTTATATTATGAGAGTTTGTAAATTATAAAGTGGGGTGTTGAGTGGTTTTGAGTGTAAATTATAGGGTAGAGAGAGAAAATGTAGTGATTTTTTGTAAATTTGGGGAAACTTTGTTTGTCCCTATTTATTTTTTAATATTTATTGAATTGGTTCTGAGTAGAGAAGAGAGAAAACTGTAATGATAAATGTATAAAATAATATTGTTTAATTGAACATGAAAGAGAAATTTAATGTTTTGTAGTGTAATTATAAAGATTATGATGGGAAACGGGTTGAGAATGCTCTCAAAGTTAAAATGGATTCGTGGATCGCTTTATGGCTTTTACATGTAGAAATAAAAGCTTGTACTTGATTAAAATTAGCGTATCAAAATTCTTACAAGATGAACGTATTTTTTATTTTTCAAAAAAGCGAAACACGACACCGCTTCTCTCTCTCTTTCTCAATCTCTCTCTCTCACACATATGTCGAATGGACATGAACGGCATACATACTATTGTTGCGTTGGCTTTACTCACGAATGGAATATACTCTAACTCTTTTCGATTATGTGCAAATGTATCGTTTGTCGGAATTCTATTGCAGCTTCATGACTGTTTTTTAAATTGTAATTGAGGATGTAAAATTTCAAATTAAGTCATTTTACATGTATCCTTTATAAGAAAATAAAAATTTATAAAAGTTCTATTCAAGATCAATTAAAAAGAAAAAAACTTTTGGTTCGGTATATACTTTTTTAACCAAAACTTTTATTTAAAAGTTTTCACATTATCTGAATACAAGAAAACTATTATACATGCCATACACACATATATATATATATAGGAGTGAGCAAGATAAGGGTCGGACTCTTGAAACCCGGTTACCTGACTCTTAGACACCCCGCTATGTGGCGCGGAGGGGTGAAGTTTTTGGGCGCCGTGGGCGCCGAACACCGCCGTGGGGCGCGGTCCAATCCCGGGCGCGGTGGGTTCAGGTGTTCCAACGGCCGGCGCGTGTGGGTGAGAATTGTGGGCCCCCTCCCCTTCAAACGGCTCTTTTGACCATTAATATATATATATATATATATATATATATATATATATATATATATATATATATATATATATATATCACCAAAACTAAAAACCATTTTCAATCTTTTTTACATAATTCTCCCAAAAAAATGTCTTGCGATTCATCTTCGACACCCGACTTCTACCCCGATCCCGACGTTATTTCAGACTCGGATTCTGGGGATGAGGTAATATGTAGTGTTATTCTAGATGTTGCCCGAGTCTTAGTCGAGCATAGCGAAAGCTCACAACCTCAAATAAGACGTCCTCATCGACAACGGGATCGTGTCGGTGCTCATGAACAGTTAATGCAATATTATTTTTCGCCGGACGCGACAACGGGATCGTGGCGTTTTCGGATGAGTCGCCAACTTTTGTTACGAATTGTTGGTGATTTAGAACGCGATTATGCTTTTTTTCCAACAATGTGATGACGCGAGAGGTAAGTCGGGTTATTCTCCATTGCAAAAATGCACGGCGGTGATTCGTTAACTGGCTCGTGAGCGACGCCATGGAAGAGTATTTACTAATGTCGGAGACAGTGGCTCGTGAAGCCCTTCACACGTTCTGCGAATGTAAGTATTATCATTTTTAATATGTATTTATAAATTCTCTCATTTTAAATGCACAATCAATAAACTGACCTTAAAAAACTAATATTAGGTATTCCTCAACTATATCATAAAAAATATTTGAGGAAGCCGACTCAAACCGACATACAAAAAATATACAAGGTGCATGAACAGAGGCACAGTTTCCCTGGGATGCTTGGTAGTCTTGATTGCACACACTGGGCTTGGGAAGCCTGCCCAGTTGCTTGGCAAGGTAAATATCATCGGGGTGATCATGATGGACCAACAATTATCCTTGAGGCTGTTGCATCATTTGATATTTGGATATGGCATGCGTTCTTTGGGATGCCCGGCGCAAACAATGATAAAGCTGTGATAAATGCGTCTCCTCTTTTTGACCGTCTCGTGAACGGGGTTGGACCTGACACCTCATTTTCCACGAATGGTGTCAACTACGAATACGGATATTATTTAGTCGACAGCATTTATCCGGATTGGGCCACGTTGGTTCATAGCTTTACGTGCCCGACTGATGATAAACGAAAATATTACAAGAAAAAACACGAGTCAGCCAGAAAGGACATTGAAAGGGCATTCGGGGTATTAAAGAGACGTTGGTCTATAGTTAGACATCCGGCTCGTATTCAGCACATGGATAAGTTAAGAAATGTAATGTACACTTGTATTATCTTGCATAATATGATACTGGAGGACTCGGGCATAGCAGTATGTCAAGGCGAGTACGACGATGCGCCGGATCCGATGACAACACCAAACGAAGATGAGAGATTTGCTATTTTATTAAGAACACAGAAAAAGGAAACGAACTTCAATCTTTGAGCGGATTTGGTTGAACATATTTGGAGAAACAAACAAGAAAACGGGTGGCGGCGACGACGACTAAAAATAGTTGATTTTTTATGTTTATGTTTTTACTTTTAATTTAGTTTGTATTTGATAATTATTTTATTTAACAAATTTGTTGGTTTATTAAATAAAAAATAAATAAATTAAGGGGCTTCGAAGCCCCCCGCACCAAAGTGGGGCATCTTTGGGGTGGGGCTTTGAAGCCCCCAGTGTCCACGTGGCGCTGACGTGGCACTGGGGAGGGGCTTCGAAGCCCCTCACCATAGAGGATGGCCTTACAACCCTTAATTAGACCCGAATAAATAATATGGGTCGGATAAAGGGTATTTAAATTTCACCTAAAAGGGTAAAAGAGTTTCAAAGGGTCTGGTCCTTTTTCAAACCCTTGACCCGTTTACTAGATAGATATACATCAAATTCACGATTAATCTGAAATTTATGAGAGGTTTATATTTCATATATGATTCATCAAAAATTTCCCAACTACTGAGAAAAATAAATATAAAGGGTCGTACTATTGAATGAGAACATATATAGAGAAATCACTGAATTGTTCTCTACAAGTAATTTGTGAATGTAAATATTGTTTGCATCAGTTTAAATGATTGATAAACTTTCGCAGTTAGACTTTACTATGTTATTAAATGAAAGTATAATTATTCTAGGATTCATATATTAAAGTAATTTATGAGATATGCAACTAGTAATGCAGAAAATGAGATATGATTACTTTCTTAAAGGGTAAAGGGTTGGACCCTTGAAACCCTTATTTATACCCGACCCTTTTATTGGTTAGAGGGTAGGGTCTGGGGTCCACGTTTCTTCCTAAAAGGGTAAAGGGTCCGGGTAGGGTATTAGGTAAAAGGGTCGGGTCTTACCCTTTAAACAGTCTTATATATATATATATATGATTAATGTAAAAAACAATAGTTTTGTGAGAAACATAAGAATGAATGTACACCATTGGTTCTAGGATCTAGTGTTTGAGATTGGTAGTTTCTGAAAGTTGTATAATTTACTATTTACATGGTATAGTATCCTATTTATGTGGTGTACTTTATTTTAAAGTCTTCTCACACTTCTCACAAAAAATTGTTTTTTATATGAACTCTATTCTCTCTCTCTCCCTATATATATATATATATATATATATATGATTGATTTATTTTGAGAACCACTTTGAGTTTTAAGAATTCGAAAGAACTCAACATAACAATTTTTTTTTGAATTTCTTTTACACATATGTAATACGTAAGTGTAAGTAACGTAGAAAAAGTTACAGTATTTTTTTACACACCGAATC
>NW_027502948.1:0-22954 GCF_021521415.1 Bidens hawaiensis
CGGTAGCAGTTTGTTCTTTTGCATCTGCTAATTTAAGTGAAGTGATTATAATTTCAGTTCAATATTATTTATAGAGTATATTTCTTTTGTCATATCTCACCGACATTAATTTCACTTCAATATTAATTAGAGCATGTCTTTCGCCATTTCTCTTCCGTATATCAACTACATGCAAGTACAAAAATACACATGTTCGTTGCAACATGTGGGTATAAATCTTGTTATATTAAAAATCACCACATTTATTATGTTCTTTTCAATTAAATAATATAACTTTTTATACTTTTATCATTACATTTTTTTCTCTTTTCTCCACTCAAAAGCACTTTCAAAAATTTAATAGGGTGTAAGTGTAACAAGAACTTTTAAACTACATTAAAAAATCACTACATTATCTCTATTCGCTCGTAATACCATAAACCACTCTTTGCAATGATTTAAGTTTTCACACGCATAGTAGAGTGTATAGAGATATTTTTAATCATCCTCGGTTAGTACATGAAGAAAGAAGAAGACACTTAGTGGGGTTTGTCTCCGGTTGGTACATGAAGAATTCTAAAATGCCTCATAAAAGGTACAAAGTTATTATTTACATATTATTTTTTGTTATGGAATACCGGACAACTCACACAGTGACAACACATGTATTTATTTAAATAGTTTACTTCAAAAAAGTATAGATAAATTTAAGTGGTGCCGTGCCACACTTTTTGATTATTGCTTTTTTCCCGAACGGTTAAAACTTTTATATACAATCAAAAACGCCAAAAAACTGCAACCTCCACAGACCGGAGAGAAGCCCCGTCAAAACAAAAGAGAAACTAATAAATAGAAATTTACACCACTCCGACCAATCTATATATCTATTTCTTGTACCAAAAAAACTCATACGACTTTATATTCTTAATCATGTCCTCAACCTTCACTTGTTTACATTAAAAAATATTTTCATTTCTTACTTTCCAAATACTCCAACAAGAAATAATTACAATCCCGTGAAAAACCTCTTTATCGGTTTTACCCATTTTAGTAGTCTTATGGAGATCTAACATATCTCTAACTGAAAAACCAATATAGGAGGGACTTTACACCAGTAACTAACGTTATATCACACCACTGCCGCAACCAAACAGCCTGTGACAGTGTGATCTGCCGACTTGAAACCCGAATCACATAACAAACACCTGCCATTCTCCATCGGAATGTTTCTTCTTTTGAGTGCCAACTTCGTTGGGATTTTGTTCATCTCCGCTCTCCAAGCGTGGATATTACACTTAGCCAGAACCCATTTACCGCACCTCATGATGTAATTGTTGCTTAGATCTTTATTTTGTTCTTAATAACCTTTTCACCAATCTCACCGAAAAGACCCCTTTGTTGTTTCCTAGCCATCGCTAGGAATCCGAACCCCTGGTCAAATTAATTTGATGCACATATTAACTGCTAGCATTTCTTCCAATCCTTTATTTCTTGCTCTAAACTAGGATGTTTAGCCCACTCCCAAGTCCAATTGTACAACCATCCTTGCCTCTAATACTTGTCACTCACCTTGCAAAGCTTGTTTTTCTTTCTAGCTTAAATAAGTTGGGGGAAAACGTTCTTTAAACTCAAATTCCTAACCCAAATGCCAGACCAGAAACTAAGCTTACTCCCATCCCCCAGAGTACCTTTTATCAAAACTCCTAAATTGCTACCATCGAATTTCATTTTATTCACTGCTTTCACATATTCGTTCAAACTCCCGTGTTTCCGCTTTTAAAAGGCATCGTTTCCCATCCGGAGCCGTGGGCATGAATAGCCCAAACAATTTTTTTCCAAAGGCTTTCTCCTTCCGTCTTGAACCTCCAACACCATTTTGCCAACAAAGCGTTGCTATTGTCTTTAAGACTCGAGATTCCAAATCCCCCATCTTCTTTCGGAATAGCCACTCTTTCCCAATTAATCTTCCTAGAATTGTTAGAGCCACCCCATAAAAAATCTCTTACTACTACTTTATATAACTTTCTTTTGTTTCATTTATAAAAAATAAAACAGATGTTTTGTAACATTTCGGGTTTTTATCGTATTCGTTTATTTCACTTTATCATTGTACAAACCTATTTCGGATCCTAATATTAATAAAAACCTTGCATTATGAGTAATCTAGTTTCTTTATATTTACATCAAGCCCTTCATGTTTACTCATTGTTTAAATCCTAATTATATCTTAAAATGTTCATAAAATGGCCAAAATACAAACATTAGGGACTAAAATTGTCAACGGCTGAAACTTGACCCACCTGGACGCCAGAGTGCCGCGCGGTGGTGGTCTAGAAACTGGCCACGCAGCGTTATGGTGCTGGACAAGCTCGTTTACAGGCCTATAATGTTGCCTTCTATTGTCAGTGTTCTTATATACAATGGCGAAGCTTGGACAAGCTCGTCGAGAGGGCCGGACACAAAATGTATAAAAGAAATCATAATCGGGGAGGCCCAAGCCCTACGAGCATTTACATAGCTTTCTATCTCCAAACCTAACATCTACCTATTCTAATACAGTAAAATAAATGTGGACACTTGTCATGTTTTGGTTAATTCTCACAATTTTTTCCCTCAAAAACTAATTTATCCTAATATATGTAATAAATCAATAATTATTCACTTTCCTTTTACACTATATTTATATAATATCTATATATTTTTATAAATATAAATATTAACATATTATTTTACTACATTTTTTAAAATACTTGGGTGAATTTCAAAAATCAACAAAATCATGTTTCTCAAATGAAAATTGTTTCGGGCTTTTTTATGGAACTTAAATTTGATATTATGGGTCAAAAGTTTGTAAATAGATTATTTGATACAAATTAACTACATTTAGGTCAAAATTTGTTACGGGTCAAAAATGAAAATTTTGAGTATTTTTAAAAGTTTGAGAATGCAAAATAGATTTATCGTCAAATTAGTTATGGGTTCAAAGTGTTGACTTTGAAATGCCAAAAGTATGAAAGTTAGAATTTTAAAACATGATTCGGGTTTAAAATTTATTTTTAAGGGCATTTTTTAAAATAATCAAAAGGTTCGAGATTTGGCAAACTGACTATTTTTCCATCAGCTATTAAAATGTAAGAAAAGACTGCGAACACTTTCGACATACCACCCCATGCCTATTAATGCTTCTAACTTTTATCAATTTTGAAATATTTATGTTAATATTAATTTTTCCTTCAATGGTGATCAGAATGTTGTATGGGAAGCATGTCATGGAAAACTATGCTCAAATGAAACAAAATATTCACAAAATTGGATGGTCAACATGTTATTTTTTATGTTGTCATCATGACAAAGTCGAGAAGCCCTCTGAAACTTATCAAAATTTTTTTCATGGTGTAGCTCAGAAAAACATAGCTCTTGAAGAACATCCATTGTTACAATTTAATGTAATTTAATGTTCTACTTTCCTTTAATTAGCGGTAAGTTGATAAATATATCAATAAAGGTAACGCTCATTTTGTATTTAGACTGAATGGTTAGAACTACTATCGTATGAGAAGTTTTATTTCCGAAATTGGTTCATAACCAAAAGTCTTTCAATTATACATATATGGCACCGAGAATGAATTTTTCAATAGAAAGAAATATTTCCGGGTACGATTTTGCACGAACATTTTTTTATTAAGTTCATTTAAAAAAATAATTTTATGATATAAATAAAATCAATTTATGTACACACTGTATAGATACAAGCATAGATGTAATACATTTTTTTTCATATACGATATATAATTATTTGTTTCTTATAATTTTTTAATTTGAATTATCTCGTGTGTGACCCGGGCTTTAAAACTAGTTATATATATAATCAAAAACCATATTTTGCTCCTCATACTACATCTACTATTCATCAAATAGTGAAATTTGGACCGTGTATTACCACACCTCATATTTTTTAATTGATATAAACATTTTTAGTGAATTTAGTATATACACATTTAAGTAAAGTGATTATTATTTCAGTTTAATATTATTTATAGAGTATATTTCTTTTGTCAAATCTCTTCCACATAAATTAGAATTTCACTTTAATATTAATTGGAGTATATTCTTTTGTCATTTCTCTTTCGTATATCGGCTACATGTAAATGAAAAAATACACCCGCGCGTTGCAACCCGCAGGTATAAATCTTGTTACATTAAATCACAACATTTATTCTATTATTTTCAATTAAATAATATAATTTTTTATACTTTTATTATTACATTTTTCTATTTTATCCACTCGTAACCACTTTCAAATAATTAATAGGGTGTAACAAGAACTTTTAAAATACATTAAAAAATCACTCGTAACGCCATAAACCACTCATTGCAATGATTTAAGTTTTCACATGCATAATAGAGCATAGAGAGATATTTTAAGTCATCCTCGGTTAGTACATGAAGAAAGAAGAAGACACTTGTGGGGTTTGTCTTCGGTTGGTACATGAAGAATTCTAAGATGCCTCATAAAAAGTACAAAGTTATTATTTACATATTGTTTTCTGTTCTGGAATACCGGACAACTCACAAAGTGACATCACGTATTTATTCAAATAGTTTACTTCTGCTAGCACTTCTCCCAATCCTCTATTTCTTGCTCTGAACTAGGATGTCTAGACCACACCAAGTCCAGTTGTACGATCATCCTTGCCTCTAATACCGGTCACTCCCCTTGCAAAACTTGTTTTTTATTTTTCAGCTTATATAAGCTGGGAAAAACATCCTTTAAACTCAAATTCCAAACCCAAATGTCAGACCAGAAACTAAGCGTACTCCTATCCCTTATAGTACCTTTTATCAAAACTCCTAAATTGCTACCATCGAATTTCATTTTATTAACTGCTTTCCCTATATTCATCCAAACTCCCGTGTTTCCGCTTTTGAAAGGCATCCCATCCGGAGCCGTGGGCATTAATAGCCAAAACAATTTTTTCCAAAGGCTTTCCCCTTTTGTCTTGAACCTCCAACACCATATTGCCAACAACGCATTATTGGTTTTTTTAAGACTCGAGATTCCAAGTTCCCCATCTTCTTTCGAAATAGCCACTCTCTCCCAAACTACCCAATTAATCTTCTAGAATTGTTAGAGCCACCCCATAAAAATCTCTTATTGCTAGCTTATATAACTTTTTTTGTTTTATTTATGAAAAATAAAGCAATTGTTTGTCATAGCTTTTTTTTAACTTTATACAAACTTCAGAAAAATAAATAAATAAACAATTCAACCCAATCATTTATACAATTATACGGTTTCTAATTGAGATATGTTGAATAACTGTGTTTATAATTATTATATCAAAATATTTTTAGTTAATTATAAATGCCAAATACTTAACTCTGTATTTATTTTGATGCTTAATTATGTCGAATTCTAACCCAAATTATATATTCTATCCAAAAATATAATTCATAAAATCATAAAAAACTTATTTAAGACAAACTATATTAATCCCTAAATTCATAAACTTACGGTCCATGAGATGAAGAGCTTTGTGCTGGTGTCTCCGTTTAACTCTGGACAAACCTTATTACTTGCTGGAAGAATTTCTAAGTTCAAATATTTAGTTTGTTTACATAATTTAATACTTTTATTTTGTGGGTCTTTGTTATTATTTTATTTTTATTTGTGGTTTTCTTTACCTGATCCATTTTGACTCGATCCAAATTTTACGCCTACCCAAATTATGCCATCCTACCAAAATTTAAGTATCCATCTCTTCATTCATTAAAAGTAGTGTTTGCATCGATACATAAGTCAAACAACAACCTTCGGTGTTAGTCTTTTTCGAATGAAAAAACTACGTCTTTGTTTTGTTTGGTTTAATAGTAAGTTTGTAATAAAACTGAAATGAAAAGGTACGCGCCAAGGTTTTCTAGAAGAATTATCATTTATTTACATTTTCAATAACAAATTAGCAACATAAAATGCACGTTAGACCAAAAAAGAGAGTATTATAATAATAATTTGTTATTAGGTGTTTGGATTCTTTACTTTCAACAACTTATAACATATAAAATTTTTGAAAGGTTAATAAGGTGTTTGACAAATCATAAAGCCTTATGGATTTTAACTTATGAAGAAGACAAAATTAGGGGTGTTGAGATTCCTTATTTTACCTCCTTAAAACTTTTCATTAAGTTAATAAGTTACAAAAGTGTAACTTATTAACTTTCCTCTCTCACATCAAAAGCAATCCCAAGCACCCTATTCTTTTTCAAAAAGTTAACAAGTTATAAGTTAGTGAAATTAAGCAATCCCAAACACCCCCTAAAGGGGTTTTGAAAAGTTAGGAATATGTAATTTATTAACTTCTTATATTTGATTTACCTATTACACCCCTATAACTTTCAAAACCCATCACACTCCTTTTAAAAACGAGTGTCATTTTTAATCATTTTGGTTTTCCTTAAGACATAAACTAATATAAACATTTTTTTAAAAACTTCTTTTAAAAAATTTATAAGTTAGTAAGTCATTTTAACATAAAGTTCCTTTACACTTAAATAAACAATCCCAGACACACCCTTATAAATATTGCATCTCCCAACCCTTAAACCCAAAGATCCTCTATTCACCTCCTAATCCTTGATTCATTCTGATAAGTGGTTACCATGCCAACCAGTCTCTCCGACATCCACCCAGACATCATTCAAACCCACATCTTACCTCGACAAGACGCCCGATCTCTTTCCACCCTCGCTACCGTATCATCGTACCTTAACACCCTATGCTCCGACCATTCTCTCTGGTCTCATATCTCCAAGGCCACCTGGCCCTCTATAACCCACCCACTAGTCGATGACATCATCTCCACCTTCCCTGGCGGCCACAAATCTCTCTTCCAAGACTCTTTTCCTTCGTTAACCACCACCGTCAACCGCCATCACTCCAGGTATAATAAGATTAATATAACTCATCCTTTACCATCACAACTCATATCAGCAGTTGATATTCGATACCAAACCGATATTATATACTCCACAGTCCAGTTCACTGACATCACAACTGATTTCTTGTCGTCTGAGTTATTAATAAAGTTAAAAGCAGACGAGACTAGTAATAATAATAACCGATATATTGACATGAAAGTGGACGAGTTTGCGGGTGTGGAAGAAGAAAAGTTACCTCATCTGAAAGATTCGGTGACATTAAACTGGATTATTATCGACCCAACACTAAAAAGAACTGGTAACCTATCCACAATCAAACCGGTTGCCGTAAAGAAGGACTGGACGACTAACGAGACCCTAGTCCAATACGTCACCGTTTTACCTGGATGTGATCCAGGTGAGATGGTGAAGTGTAGGATACAAGTGGTTTTGGGTGTGGGTCATAAAGTTGGGTTGAAGGTCAAAGAGGTGACGTTGATGGCGTCAAATTTGGGTTCGTGTTGTTTGAAAGGTAGGGAGTTTTTGGTCATTTTGCGTAGGGCAATTATTGAGGAGAATAATATTGTGACAAGGGTGGCGGCTGGGGAGAAAGAGGGACGCAAAAGGCGGCTTGAGTTTAAGGAAGTTAAAAGACAAAGAAGGGAGTTGCTGAGAATGGAAGAAGATAAAAGGGACAGTGATATTGTGAAGAAAAGTATTGGCTTATTGGTGTCATTTTGTTTTTCTGTTTACTTTTTTAGTTTGATGATGTTACAGTAAGTCATTGGTTGTATGTGGGAAGAGTAAACATATTCATTCAAACATGATGGCCATATGAAGAATAAGTCACTGTTTGTGCTAATTATTTTCTCTCTCCTGATTTTTTTTTATTATTTTTTTCCACTAGTTTTCTATTGTGTATATAGGGTTTCTTGTTTGGTAAGTGTTGATTCATTAAGTGTTGAACTAGTAAGACTGTAAGAGGTCTGACTAGTTAAGAGGGTCTGAATGAATAACTGCTGTTTGGTTAGACTTCTGAATAATTACATAGAGTGACTATTTTATCCTTCTACACTATTAGCAAATAGTTTGTTTGAATAAGTTAAATTAATATTCAGTGGGGAATATAAATTATTTTTATCGATCCAACCTATTATATAAGTTAGGACAATGATCAAATAATATTAAAATACAATAAATGATTTATCGAATATTAATTTTAGATTGAAAATAATAAAAATAAACTTATAAAATGAAATAAAAAATTTAATGCTTTATTATTAGTAAACATTAAATTGCCGTAAAAAAGAATTAGTAAATATCAAATACCAAAGCTTTTGAATGCAATCCAACTATATACATATAAAATACCTCCTCCACCTCCTTCATATTATCATTAGAGCTAATAGCCATTTTTGTCCATGTGGTTTTCGACTTTCGCCACTTCAGTTCAAAGTTTGATTTTTTGTCAATTTAGTCCTAGTAGTTTTCATTTTTAGCCTGTTATATCCTCCCGTCTAACGGCATCCAAGTATGCCGTTAGTTCTTTATCACCTGAGGGCTAGAAGTGTCTTTTTAGATATTACCTCAGGGACTGAATAGTCATTTTAGATATTACAATTAATTATTATATTAACTGAATACACAAGAACTTAGATACGATATTAACTGAATACAACCAGTGATAAAGTGAAGAACTAGGGAAGAAGAACCAGCGATTAAGTGAAGAACAACATGGAAATGTGGGATACCAGATCTTCTGGTGATGATTTCGATCTAGACGTTGAATACGGTATGTATTAACCCCTTAACCCTAACCCTAACTATTATCTATTAATCAAAGAAACCCTTGAATTCCAAACCCTAACCCCTAACTATTATCTATTAATCGGTTTCATGGAATTTTCCAGACCATTTTACTATTAAATTCCACCATGGGGGAGAGTTCGAGAAATCTCCAGAAACTACATACAAGGGGGGTTTGGTTACTTTTGTTGATAGAGTGAATGCTGATATGTTTTCAGTGATTATTGTGAATGATATGGTACAACAATTAGGCTACAGCGAAGAGGAAGTTCTTACTGACCAGAAATTCTATTTTAGAATTTCCGGAGGGGACTTAGATTCAGGTTTAAGACCCTTGTCCAATGATGCTGATGCTCTTAGCCTCATAGGATATATTAGTGTGCATAAGGTAATTGAGGTGTATGTGGAACATTCACACATTATATCAAAGGTAAAAGAGGCTTCAATGTTAAGTTGTTTTAATGTGGAAATAGATGATGAATTAGAATCTGATGAACCTACAGAAGATGATGTAGTTGAATTAGATGACATAGATTTACATAATGTTAGGGTGCCTGAATCTGATGAAGATGTAGAGGGGTTTGATAGTGATAGTGAGGCAGAAGGTTCTGATTATGATTCAGACTTCATATTTAATGAAAACAGTATGGATGACCCAAATCAGGATATGGAATTATTTAGAGCAGCCGTGGATGATATATCTGATGAAGGTGAAGATGTTGAAGATAAAAGAGATGAGTTAGATGATTTAGATCTACATGATATTGATAGTCTTAGTGATCCTGATAATGATACTATGTTGCAAAGAGCTATTAGGATGAACAAGAAAAAAAAGAGTAAATCACACTCAAAAGAAACTGATGAAGAATATTGTCATTTTTACTTGGGTCAAACTTTTGGTGGTAAAGATGAGATAAAGCAAATGGTGAAGACTCATGCAATTCATTCAAGGAGACAACTTCATGTTGTGAAGAATGACAAGATTAGGTATCGTGTAGTGTGTTTGGGGAGAAACTTAAATATGGGTAGTTGTGAAAATAATGATAACCAGACAAATGAGGTGGAAGAGAATCTCATGCCAAGAAGGAAAAGAAAATGTAAAAAAAATTGTGGGGCCCAAGAGGGTAGTTCCAGCCATAAATCCAAACCTAAAAAGAATAAGATTCCTCATCCCACTTGCCCATGGGTCCTACATGTGTCTTTTGATGGGGCTGAAAGAATATGGTGTGTGACAACACTAGATACTGAGCATCAATGTTTACAAACTAGAACTGTAAGCTTATGCACGGTTGGGTGGTTGGCAAAGGAACTGGAGGAAGATCTTGAAGAGGACCCAAATGAAAGTATGAGGAAATTGCAAAAAAATATTCAAAGGAGGTTGCAAGTTCAAGTCACCCCTAACCAGATTTACAAGGCTAAAAGAGTTGCTAAAAAGAATGTTGTGCATGATTTTAGTGGTCAGTATGCTATTCTTAGAGAATATTGTCAAGAGGTGGTTAGATGCAATCCAGGTATGTATTTTTAAGTATCTTAAACTGTTTACTTATGTATTTTAGTGTAGTTTTGCTAAAATATTTACTTATGTATCTTAAAACTGTTTACTTATGCTAGGTACAACTATCAAGATTGATGTTGAAAGTGAATGTAATCCTAGCAGCCCAACTAGACAGTTTAAGAGGATTTATGTATGTTTAGCTCCATTGAGGGAAGGCTTTAAATTATGTGGGAGAGAATTATTGGGGCTAGATGGTTGTTTCATGAAGGGGATATACCCAGGCCAAATCTTAACTGCTGTTGGAGTTGATAGCAACAATGGTATTTATCCTGTTGCATATGCAATAGTTGAATCAGAAAATACCAATTCATGGACATGGTTTTTGGAGATTTTAGCTGATGATCTGGATTTGACATCTAACTCTAATTTCACTTTTATGAGTGACAGGCAGAAGGTAATTATTTAACACTTGATTGTGTTTTATATCATATTACTTACAAATATTTTTGTTTTAAAATTAGGGCTTAATACCTGTAATACAAAAAGTTTTCCCAAATGCTGAACATAGATATTGTGCAAGACATATTGAAGAAAATATGAAACAAAAGTGGAAGGGTCAAGCTGCAAAGAATCTGTACTGGAAGTGTGTATATGCAACAACTCCTCAGACATTTAATAAAGCAATGAAACAGGTGTTTACAGAAAATAAGGAGTTATATGATTGGTTGAAGGAAATTCCACCAAGGCATTGGTTAATATCACATTTTACTGGTATTTTTATGTTATTAATTACATTCTTGTTCATTACATTATTGTTAATTACATCCTTGTCAGTTGAATTACTTATGCTTATACTATAGGTAGGGCACTAAGTGATTTGCAATTAAACAACATGTGTGAGGTGTTCAATAGGCAGTTGACACCTGGAAGGGACCTCCCTATCATTAGTTGCCTAGAGTTCATTAGGGAATACCTAATGAAAAGAATTGTGAAAGTGCATATGAAGATAGCAAAATGTAAAGGTCCATTAACACCCAATGTTACAGTTTCATTTAAAAAAATCAAGAAGGATGCCACTAAGTGTAATGTCATTTGGAATGGGGCTACAAAGTATCAAGTTAGTGGTCCAAATCAAGAGCAATATGTTGTGACAGTTGACCAAAGGTCTTGCACATGTAGAATGTGGGACTTGACTGGGTTCCATGCAAGCATGCAGTGGCATGTATTTTTGATATGGGTGAACATGGATTGGATGATGGTGTGCCAGAGAAATGGGTTGACAAAGTGTATTGGTTGGAGACATGGAAGAATGTTTATGCACACACCATAGATCCAATCAATGGCCAAGAAGAATGGGCACCATCCCCTTGGCCCACTAAATTGACTGCTCCTAAGCACCATGTGCAGATTGGTAGACCAAAAAAGAATAGAAAGAAATCTGCTGTGGAAATTGAATTACTGAGTCAAAAGGTTGGTAAAGCCAAGAAATTGCCAAGGAAGGGTCGTACAGTTACATGTGATATTTGCAAGCAACCAGGACACAACAAGAGATCTTGCAAGAAGAGGAAAACAGGAGATATAAGAGAAGCAGGAGGTTTAGGAACACAAGTTGATGCAACTGATGCAGCAGGCTGTTCAGGGGTTTAAACTGCTTTTGGTATTGTAATATTAGGATGTTAAACTGCTTTTGGTATTGTAATATTTTGGTACTATGTTTAATTATGTTAAAACTTGTAATCTTTTGGTATTAGGATGTTTTTGGTACTTTTTACTTTATGTTAAAACCTGTAATCTTTTGTATTGGTTAGTTGACCTTACAAATGTCAACTGGAATGGCTAATGGTATATTGTTTGAATTGCATAGTTGATTGTAGTTAAAGGGCATTTTGGTAATTTGTATTGGTTTTTATTTGTTTGTCTGTTTTTTTCCTGTTTGTTTGATCTGAACAAGCAGGCTGATAAAAGGCATTTTAGTAATCTGTATAATTTTGGTACTTTGCATACAAAAACATACAATCTGCATAATTTTGGTAATCTGCAAATAATCTGTTAATCTTACAAAAGTCATTTGACCTTAACATACAAAAGCAATATAAACTGTTAATCCATTAACCTTTAATTTCATGAGTTTTTGTATTTGGTATAATATGTTAATCTTTATCATCTTTAATTTCATATGTTTTTGAATTAGGTTAATTTTGACTTTTACAAAAGTCAACTACAGTGGTACTATTGACCTGTCAAACATTTTACACAAAACCAACCAATTAGCTTGTCAAACATTTTACAAAACACTTAATCAAACATTGAGTTGTTTAATCTAACCATATGTTCAAACAAAGAACATACATTTTCATATCATAAAATTAGTACTACAAAAGACAATACAGTGGTACGATGACCGTACAACAAAGAGATCTTAGCAAGACAACTTCAACATTCAGTGGAAACATACATAAAGGAAAAAAACAACCAAAATAAAAGTCAATGCAAACTTCATTCTTTTGGTCTTCAATTCCATTTTAGTACATGTTTGACATATTGGAGGATCCATCCAAACAACAAAGCCACAACTCCTTGGCTGCAATTAACAAAAATTAGGGCAAAAAAAACCTAATTTCAAATGTTTGTTCAATACAATTGTATAACTTACCTGTTTGCTGCAACAATAGAACCGTCTTCCTGGGTTACTCTCCGTATATGAGGTACGAATCACAGTAGGCCAACCACATGAGCAGAAAACCATGATTGATGATCTAGAGTTTTGATGGAACAATTTGGTTGATAATCTAGGGCTTCGTTCTGCTTTTGGTCTTATAAGGAAAAGAAAACTGATTTAAATTAAACATAATCTAAAACTAAAAAGAAAAAGACAATAATACCCTTAAACTAACGGCATACTTGGATGCCGTTAGACGGGAGGATATAACAGGCTAAAAATGAAAACTACTAGAACTAAATTGACAAAAAATCAAACTTTGGACTGAAGTGGCGAAAGTCGCAAACCACATGGACGAAAATGGCTATTAGCTCTTATCATTATTATACCTTATCAAAAAGAACTAACTACTCTGCTTTGTTTCTCATCACAAGAGAAAATAAAGAAACCTTACTATGTCCCATCGTTTTGACGATGTGTGACGGTGGTGAAGGTGGTGGTTGAAGGCATGCGAAGGTGGTTGGTGTTTGCGGTGGTCAACGATGTGAATGTGAAGAACAATGGTGAAGAAAGGGAGGGGCAAATGTATATTAGGGTTAAGGGCATACGTGTCCACTTAACCATTCAACAACATTTTTTAACTGAGCCATTAAGAGGTGTGCTGAACCATTATGATGCGGTGTTTAAGTCAACCAAACAATCTGAATCTAATCGAATCATACCCTTGCATCTGAATGATTTCATTCAGACCTAAACAATCAGCCTCTTAGGCTGATTGGGTTTCTCTATTCCAGAGAAAAAAGTTTTGCCTTTTATTGTCAGTGTTCTTATATATAATGGCGAAGCTTGGACAAGCTCGTTGAGAGGGCCGGACTCAAAATGTATGAAAAAATCATAATCGGGGAGGGGGACTCGAATTTTCAGCCGAAAACGAGTAAATTTACACTACTGCGCAAAAGAAAATAGGGTGGAGGGGGGAGGCCACCCCGGGCCCTCACTAAGCTTCACCCCTTGCTTATATATCAAAAGGAGCAATTGGGAACGTAATCTCTGATTTTGTTATTGGCTTTGCATCATCGATCCCGGCCTATAATGCTGGCTCCTCCTCAAAGCTAAGAACGATAAAAAAAAACATTATCTTTTTAAAATGTAGTTGTTTAAGTTTTAAATTAGGTATGTATTTTTTTATTCAAATGATTTAGACTACAATACAGTTTTGAGCATTTGATTTGTATGCCTTTTGATTTGAATAAAACCAATACCAAAGTTTTGCAAGGAGGATCCAAACAAATTGTAATGTATTTGAGGTTTTATTCTATCTGGCGCGTTGTGTCGGGACAGCTGGTAAAACCGCAGCTTCGAAACTTGGCCGTTGGTAAAATCCCAGTGTTACGACGATGAGTCGACACGAATTCCGTCAGCACCGGCTGCGCTCGTTACGATATAGACACCATTAGTAAAATTTGAGGGTTAAAACCCAAAAAATTAATTCGTTAAATTAACATATAAAAACATTAACATATAAGAAAACAAAATATTTAAGACAATGTTCATTTGGTTGGCAAACCCGGGCGGTGGTAAAACCCAAGCGTTGTCGGTCCCGGGCATTGAGGCGGTAACTTGACACGAATTCGGTCGGTTTTGTTTACGTACCTTACGGTATCGGAACTAAAAGACGGAAAAAATATAAAACTTGAGGTGGACCAACGACCAATTTGGGGGGGGGGGGTACCATTATCGGTTATGGGCTTTAAATAAGGTCGCGAGTCTGCGCGAACTCGGTCGGTTTCTTCTAGATTTGTTACGATACTGGAACTAAAGCAAAAAAGACGTTTGGTAGGTTTCCATTACTTTTATTATGGTAACTGAACTAAGAAAAAAATCACCGACCAATACAGTGCAGCCGCCAAATTGTGACACAAAACTTGTTAATTATATATAGTTATAATATAATTAGAAGGCTGATCCAAACATGGAAGTCACTTACGCTGTGTTCCTGAGAGTCACTTAACAGAAGAAAGGAAAAGAAAGGGAAGAAAACAAAAGGTAAGTTGTGTCCAAAGTTTTTGTGGGAAAGAAAGGAAAGGAAAATCATAAAAGTGTGTGTTCCATAGTTTCATTTAGGAGAGAAAAGGAAAGGAAAAGATGAGAAAGAAAGAAGAAAAAGGAAGGAAAAGTTTTCTTTCCAAATTGGAAGGAAAGTAAGAAGAAAGGAAAGGAAAGGAGAAATAAAAGAAAAGAAGGAAAGGAAAAGTTTCCTTTCATTTCCTTTCTCTTCTCAAGTGAACTCGGGAACACAGCGTTAGAGCATCTCTAGCACTAGTTACTACAATTTTACTGCTTTTGTTAGTCACTAGCATTAGCATGGGCGGATCTAGAGTTTAAATGGGATCTAGAGTTTAAATGGGTGGTTCCTTCCCAGGAACCACCCGAGTTTCAAAATAACAGTGTATTGATATCTAGAAAATATTAGAGGAACCACCTTATAAATTAGAAAGAAACCACCCAATTAACAATACAAGTGTTGGACTAGTTGGTAAATTGTTGGCTTTGTAAGTGAAAGGTCATGGTTGTCTCTCTAAAGTTAAGTTTATATCATTTGTTAAATATATTTAATTGTTCTTGATGTTGTTAATTTTTAAATTTTAGTTTTAGTTTATTAATTTGGTAGTTTTTGTTAGTTTTGATTGTCAGTTTGTTAGTTTTTAATTTGTTAGTTTGTAATGAACTTTGCCCGAATCATCGAACCGACCCAAATCATCGAACCGACCCCGAATCTCGCACCGACCCGAACCTCGCACCGACTGGGGATTTTTTATACCCGCTTCTATAAAATTGAAGCATATAAAAGTAGTGCACCACCTGAAAAGAATTCCTGGATCCATCACCGAGCATTAGACATATTGATTTAAGTGTGCTTATATGGAGATAGATGATAATGTAATGGGAATCTTTAGTTCAGTAGAGGACTTAGAGTGTAATAGTGTCTTTGGGTGGGCAATGGATCTTTAAGTACATCTAAGTAGTTCGCTGTCTTGGGTTGCTGGCTTACTTGGTGACAAGTTTGTTTATTGACGTAGTGGACTCCAAGAAAGAATTGCCTTTTACAGATACTTCTTCGCTTCACAAGTCACATCCGAAGTATCCTTTTTTTTTCATCTTCCTTCGAGTTCGACACTTAAATAAGTGGAATTGCCACCTCAACAAAAGTCACTTAAAGTTTGCTACGTAGGTAGCGGATTACCTAGCTGTACTCACAAATTTGTTGCACACCTATATATGTTCTAGTTATCTCTAAATCCGCTACTCTTTCAAAACAGTCATGTGACGGAGGTTAATTTGTTAGCACATGACTTGAATGATCATGTATTAAGAGCTAAATTGGCTAAAGGTATGTGTCATAATTATTACAGGGCTTAGAAGTGACATCCAAACATATACGAAAGCCATTGAGTCTATTTTGTAAATCTTTTGAATCATATGATCAGTTGCTCATGATTGGTATTAAATGTCTAAATTAACTTTTTTTTAAAATCATCATCATCATCATCATCGTACTCAGTATATCCCGCCAATAGCAAAGCTATGGTAGGGTCTGAGGAGGGTAAGATGTAGGCAACCTTACCTCTACCCCATAGGGATAGAGAGGCTGCTTCCGGTGAGACCCCCGGCTCGATAGTAGTTTTGCAACAAGCCTTGGACATAAGGCACATAACACTCAATCATCGGGACACCGGCTGATCGGTGCATGTACACTTGTCTTTCGGCTATCAACGCCACCACATGATGCCTGATTAACCTTCCGCCACTTTTAACGTTATTTTCACGAGATTAGTAAAATAACGTCAAAATTAGTGCAATTTCACGGAGACGTTTATTGTAAAAAATGTCTAAAAGAAACACAATTCCTGGATCCATCACCGAGCCTTGGACATAAGGCACATAACACTCAATCATTTAGACGTTTATTAAATGTCTAAATTAACTTTTTTTTAAAATGATAGTATATTATAAACACAGCTTAAAAGAAACACCCAAATTAGGACCGAACCAAACGGACCCAACCAACAACCAAAAACCAGTAAGGAAATTACAACATGAATGAGATCGATGATCTGGTTTTTAAACATAACCGAGTCTCTTCCTTAATCAACTCTAAGACTTCAACATCACGGAGACGTTTATTGTAAAAAATGATATCATTGCTTTAGCTAAACTCCAACATGTGACCAAATTAGTCTTGCCCAAGGGCACAGAAACAGTAAATGATTTATCGGTTTAGTTCTAAGCCCACGATTTATACATGCGGTATTGTGTAGATTTACACGGAAAGCCAACGCCTCTTTAGTAGGTACATGATCAAGCTCCGTTCACCAAGTGAAATAATTGATTTTGAGCGGAATCTAATTATTTCAAGGAAATAGCCATTAAGGACTAAAACCTACATGATAAACTTCTAAATCAAACCTCACTCTGAAAAGTTTGAGTTTTCCATCCGACACCCAATAGACACCCTCCTGACCAAACCTTACGTTAACTCAAAATATAATAATCTATCATGTTAAACACAACTAATTTTTGAATTTTATGACCATAAATACCACAAATTAGTTAAAAGTATATTACAAATATATTTGAAGAAACGTGGATCTACTCACTGGTAGCAGATCTGCTTTCCTCGGGTATGATTAAACTGTTTCACCGATGGTTCCTCTGAATCCGTGTTCTTCCACCTACAAAATGAACAACGCCGTTACTTACCCCTCAGAAAGGGACAGAGGGGTCCTCTTTGGGGTAACCCTCCGGCGTGAGAATCAGTATCTTTGTGGAGAAGATAATAATGTGTGAGTCAGTGAATCTCAAGAGTATTGCTGAATCGCTGAATACACTTGATTGTGTGACTGTGTGTTTTCTGTAACTGACTGTGAGTGAATATAATTCAATATGATTGAATGTGATATCACTGCTTGTAACTGTCAATGATTGGGTGTGAATGTGTCATCAAAGTGGAGTTGATGCTGTATTTATAGTGCTAGGGTTACCACCGGTTGGGCTCAACCTCGTTGGCTTCCTCCCATCGCACTGCGCCACGTGTCCTCTGGGACACCTGGCGCTTTCTCGTTGGTTGTAATCACGTGGTAACACATGTGTCATGCTGAGTTGTCGACCTTTCATTCGGCAGCTATCAACATCAGCATATTCTTTCTCCTTAAAAAGATACCTTCTGGAAGGTTGTCTGATGTGCACAATCAAGGTTGCCCTAATCCTGATTTGGATAAGGACGAGGTTGATTATGTGCACGTATGATATGCGCTCACCCTGAGGATGCGCGGGGTCTTCTCTTTATTCTCACGCGCAGATATTTCATGCACAGATGTGATATGCACGAGCATGTGATATGCGCCGCGCGCTGATGCGCTGCGCGCATATGTGATGCGCGAGCATATGTGTGCCTGGGCATATGATGCCTGAGCATGTTTTGTATGCGCCATGCGCATAGGTTTTGGCTTTGTGCCTTCATAATGTCTTTATCTTGTGGGTTGACCCGCCTTGCTTGGTGTTGAGGCGGGTACATACCTCTTCAAGCCCCCCCAGTCTAATGTGTGTCTTATCTCGCGCGAGCGCGGTAAGATGGATATTAGACTTACTGATTTTTGTCTTTTAATGGGGTTTTGTCGTTTTCCTGGTTGCTTCCATCGTTGCGCGAAGTTCTATCCATTTGGTTGAAAACGAAGGGTCCAAACACGTGGTTAGTTGGTGGTGACGTGCGCCGTAAACATGTCAGACGTTTCGTGTGCTCGAGGTGCTACAGTTGCCTTTCACGTCCCTTCACACAGCTGTCTTGAACACGTGTCGCGCTCGCATTGGTTAGCACCTGCGAGTGAGGGTGCGTCTCTGCTCCGTGGCAGGTCGGTTACAATTTTATGTCCCCTCAACAGTGTTAGGGACACGTGTCGCGCCCTCGTTGGCTTGGACCCGCGAGTGGGGGCGCGTGAAATCCGATCAGCTGCCACATTTCTCTCTCCTGGGCCTATAAAAGGAGGCCCTTAGGAAATTTTTATCTTCATCTTCATTGTTGATAATTTTCTTGTTTCTGCCTTTCATATTCTGAATTGAGTGTTTTCATCTTTTCGATTTCTTGATTATATGCTGCTGCAGTTGTATGTCTGATAGTTCAGACTCGTCTAGCCCCTCAATCACCTCTGTTGCCTCTCGAAGACGCCGTGTGAAATCTGTGGTGATGTCGACATTGAAGCAAAAGGGGAAGGGGAAGAAGGTTGTTGAGACCACATCGGAGGAAGTAGGGAGGACCAAGGCCACCAAAAGGTGGAATGAAATCCCCTGCAAATTGAAGCAGGCAGATCTCGACAACCTCATCACCTCTCAGGGCTTTCCCACCCTGTTTGGCTGCATGTTGCCTAGGTCCGGGCAAACGGCGGCGGACCCGCCTGCCGGCTATATATCCCTATATAGCCACTTTTTCACCCACTGCAACCTTCGTCTCCCGATGACAAGGTTTGTGGGTGCACTGCTGAAGTTCTATGGGATTCATATATCCCAAGTCCATCCGTTTGGACTCGTGCGCGTGACTCACTTTGAGTTCATGTGCAAATCCCAGCGCGAGGAACCCACTCCTCGGTGCTTTCAGTATTTTTATAAGGCCAAGATCCAAGACAATTGGATCTCTTTTATTCCTCGCAGTCAGAAGGTGAAGTGCTCCACTGTTTCATTCAAGAGCCTTCATGACTGGTCTGAGAGGTTTTTTTACATTAGGGCCGGTGTGATCCCCATCCGTATGACCATGCGCTCTATCACTTCTGCGCCTGCGGATGAGGGTGTCCTCAAGAACCCAACTGGCGCCTGGGTTAAGAAACTGACCGCCGAACCATCCCCCGCGAAGAAAATTTGCGAGGAGGCGCTGGTTGGGGTCGGCATGAGTAAGCTTTGGGCCGATAGCGCGCTTGAGCCCGTTATCCAAGTCGACGGGTTGTGTAAGTTAATTTCATTGGTTTATTTATTTTTTCTGCGCGAACATAATTCTTTTGCTGATATCACTTGATTTGTTTTTGCGCAGTCACCAAGGATTATGTCCTTGCCGCTTATGATGAACAAGTGGAGGGTGGCTCCGTCGCGCTTGGCGCTGGGGAAGTTGGTTTCCCAGATCGCTTCGATGACATGTTCATCCCAGTGGATCTGGAATTTGACTTTGACAGTGACGCGCCTGGTAAGCCTTCGCACTTATGCTCATTCCTCTAGAATATCCAAGTTTATTAACAGTTCTGTTGGTTGTTTTTGTAGATGCGCTTGAAAACTACGAGCTAGAGCTCGCGGAAGAGGAGGAGGAGGAAGAGGAGGCGCCCCTACTAAAGCGCAAATCTAAGGGGAAATCTGGCGCAGGGGCCAGTAAGAAACAGAAGAAAGATGACACCCCTGTCGCTCATCCCCATGCTCAAACGAAGGGACCTAAGGAAACCCAGGTGTTTACCACAAAGGTTTCTTTAGCTTCTCTGCCTGTGAGAGTGGGCAGACCTCCTGTCCACTTGAGGTATGGTGGCGTCGCCTCCTCCTTTCGCGCGGCTGAAGAGAGAAGCAGTGCCGCGCCTGCAACAGGTATACTTTATTTATCTTCATCTGGCTGAATTGTTATTAAACCTTTGCTCCTTTAAATGTTTGCAGAGGCAGCGACGGTAACAGATCAGCCGCAGGCGCCACAAGGTGCCACGGCTGCGCCGGGGACTCCATCGAAGTCCCCTGTTCTACCCTCTGAAAAGGGTAGAATGGATTTTATGGCGATGTTCGATGCGCGAACAGAATTGCGCCAAGGTAAGTTTTGCACATATGTCTTCTGAATTTTTCCCTTTGGAGTCAGTCATAAACCATTTTTCCTTGTTTATTTGTTCATAGGAGTTGTAGCTGGCGCAACAGTTGCTGGTGATACTCCTGGCGCCGCTGCCGGCGCCGCTGGTTCTGGTCCTGCTCCTGCTAGTGCTGAGTCTCCCCTTATTGGGATTACCAAGGAGCAGGAAACCGTATTGCGCGCCGAACTGACGGCGTCGAGACCTCCCTCGCCTCCTCCTGCACGCAGCCCTCCCCGCGAGGCTGGTTTGGAGCCTTCCAGGTCGCAGGAGAAGAGGCCTGTTGAAGAAGATGAGGAGGACGAGGGGGTTCAAGTTGAAGACTCCTTGGGAGACCGCGCCAGCCCTGCGATGCCGCAAGTGTTCGCAGCGCAGACTTCTGGTAGGGCTGGCGCTGACTTTCCTGCTTCATCCCCGCAGGTATGTATTGATTTGTTGGTCCGCTGCGCGTACCTCCATATAAGTATGTTTTATGACTTAGAACTTTTCTTGTGTTTTGCAGGAAGGTGACCACGTTTACCGCCCGAGATGGAATATTAATGAAGAGAGTTCCTTTCAATCCATGGGCGTATGCGAGGACTTCTGGGCTCATGCCGTGCCTCCTACTGAAAGGAGGTATCAGGAGGAGCGCACCCGCGCGGACTTGCTGAACGACCATGTTTTCGCTGGGTCGGCTTTCTTCGCTGCTTCCCAAGAGCTTCGTCGTGATTATATTAAAGTACGCGACGCTCTTGTGGAAGCCCAGCGAGAGGCTAAGGTGGCCGCCTGGAACCTGTCCGATGCTCGCGCGCGAGCTGAGAAACTCCAGGCGGAGCTCAGTGAAAACCGAGCAAGTGCCAACACCGCATACATCAAGCGCGGGCATGAGCTCCAAGCTGCGCGGGAGAAGCAGCAGTTGGCGGAGGCCGAAGTTGCCAAGTACGCGCGCAGAGTGCGTGTCTTGGAACAGCAGGCCGAGGCGCGTGACCAAGCTATCGTCCAGAGTATCACTGAGAAATCATCACTGGAGAGCGAGGTTGCGCGCCTGAAAAGGGATTTGGCGGGCCGCGCAGGCCGATAGAGATGAGGCCTTGGCGACGGCGGCGTCTAGCCAGGAAGCACTTGGTGCTGCGCAGGCGGAGAAAGAAAAAATTATGGCGGCAGCAGCGTCTGATAAGGAGGAACTAAAAAAGACTAAGGAAACTGTTGAGTTATTAAACTCTCAGGTTCCTGCCCTCGAGACGTCTGTTGCTGGCCTCGCGCAGGATCGCCAATGGCTGGTGTCACAGGGCATGGCTCGCTGCGCTTTGGCGATGAAATATTCCGCCGAGTTTCAAGCCCTTGTGATGGACTGCAATGCCGCCGCGCGTTTGGTGGGCCGAGCTGAAGGGTTTACGGATGGGTATGAGTATGGCATGTTGAGGAAGAACCCATCCGAGTACCCTTACAAGAGCGATGCGGCCTGCGCGGACATGGCCGCGGTGGGGGAAAAGTATATGAATACTCCCATCCCCATCCTTATGCAGGTACCTTGATCTTAATGAGTTTTACTTGACTAACTTTTCTAAGTGTTTTGTACTCATTACTTTTCTAATGATTTACAGATAGCTGCGCTTGCTGACCAGCCCGACCTCGGCGCGCTAAAGAAGTTGCTTGATGATTGCGAGAGGGCTGGTGGCGATGATGGTGGCGCGGGGGATGTTGCCCCTGCCAGCGGCTCTGGCGCTGCGAATAAATCTGCTCCTGCCACCGTCGTGATAGAAGACTCCAATGAGGAGGAAGAACTTGACTACGGTCAGTTCGGAGATGAAGAGCAGGCCGCGTCAGATGCTGCGGGGGATGATGAAGGTGATGAAGTGGCTGACGTCGACGTGGAGACTTGAGAAGCCCTTCATCAAATTTTACATATTTAATTTTTTATACTTGTAATTTGTAACTCATCATACTTGTAAATTTCAAACCAATGGAATGAAACTTGTTTTCACTTTTTCACATCTTGCGCATTTTCATTCATCTCTTCATGTTTGCTTGTAGATATAAGATATGCTTGCACGTTAAAATAAGAACAAGGTTGTAAGGAAATTATTCACTTAACCTCTGTTCTATTTTGTTTGTGGTTTCGCAGTATGTTGCTCATGCTGACATGCGCGCTAACTTTTCATTATTTCTTTTTTGCGCGTCGTTGTCGCGCGGTATTTATATGGAAGTATGAGTTTAGCCATTACATGTCAGCGTGTGTTAGTCAGATATCCACTATGATTCCGC
>NW_027502949.1:0-46805 GCF_021521415.1 Bidens hawaiensis
CACGCACCTCGTGGCGTAATGAACGCTAAGCAGGCTAATGCGTGTAGAACCCCAGTTGGGGAAAACACGAATAAAACTGCAGCTTCAATGTCGGAGACTACATACTGCGTAAACAACGAGATTCCGAACCAAGTGCATATCGTCTCGAAAGGCTCGATGACACTCCCAAGAACATGGAAGGGAGCTCAATTACACAGTGCATGTAGATCAATTCCAAACTTGTAAAAGAAAAGGTCCAAAGCCACTTCTAATGGAAATGATTCTCCTTATCACATTGACGCTGATGGTCTTACATTTATACTTAATGAACTTTCCACACTGATATGCCGGTCTTCACCGCATACATAAGTGGGAAAACAAGTCGTTGCATGTGGAAGGCGGCAAAACCCGCATAAACACAAAACGACAAATTTTTAAAGAAAATATAAGGAAAGCCTTCACGCAGGTCAGTCATAGGTAAAGTTTGATCATCCTACTAAATGAAAGTGCGGTCCTAACCGCACAAATCATGATAGAGGACACCGAACTAACCTATTGACAACCGCGCGTCGAACGGTTAATTTATTCAAAACACTGATATGCCGGTTTTCACCGCATAAATGTGAAGAAATCGTTGCGTGTGGAAGGCGGCAAAACCCGCATAAACACAAAAAACGGCAAACCTTCACGCAGGTCAGTCATAGGTGAAGTTCGGTCATCCCACTAAATGAAAGTACCGGGCCTAACCGCACAAATCATGATAGAGGATACTGAACTTTAACCTATTGACAACCGCGCGTCGAACGGTTAACTTATTCAGAACACTTAGAAAATATCTTCAAGGAAAAATGAGGAAAACCTCCACGCAGTTCAGATATAGGTAAAGTTTAGCCATCCTACTAAGTGCAAGTGACGGTCTTACCCGCACAATCACGAAAGAGGAAGCAAAACTTTAACCTATTATCTGCCACGTTGATAGGTTAACTTATTCAAAGTACTTAAGAAATTGCTAAGTTAAACTAAAGTATGCACAAGCGAATCATATATTGTTTATGCGGCAAAACAAGTGCCAAATTAAACTATAATATGCATGAGCAAGTCGTATAACGTTTATAAAGCAAGAGTGACGGTCCTACCCGCACAAAGGATTTACATTCCATAAAAATTCAAGTATTACAAGAATGGCCAGGTATCTACCCGCCTACAAGTGTGTAAATCTATACAAAAACATAAACCTATCCTAACAGTGGGAAGGGATCTAAATGTTCAAGCTTCAGGACTACTCCCTCCAAACCCACTAGTACCCGCACCATCAGTTGGCTGTGGCGGTTCAAGGAAGGTCTTGAGAATGGTTAACCCATCATCAGCAGCAGCAACTTCGTTCACCTTCTCCACCACTGGATGCGGGAAGGCAGCATACTGGTTCACTGCTTGGTCATAAGCAGCTTCAGTATCCACATCATATAAAGGGAAGTTGGAAGGCGGGATGCCCTTCTCAACGAACCCTAGACCAAGCAGGAAGCCAGCCTTTTCCCCATCCTCATGAGAAGCGTTGAGGGCTGCGCTCATGGCATCGTCATATGATGTGTCCGTGAAGACCCGATGCACAACCTACAAAACAAAAATACAAGTATCAAAACCTTTTCTAAGTATAAAGAAAAGCGTGAAGACATTATGAAGCTAAGCTTACCTGCGACAACGCTTCTCGTAGAAGCCATTCCTTGGTAACCAGAGCCTCCTGGAGGGCAGCTTGAGCTTGGTTACGGGCGCGTTCGGCTTCACTTTTGTTAAGGTTGGCAAGCAACACTTCCTTAGAAGCAGCCTCTTCAACGCCCTTTAGCTTACGCTAAGTATGGTAAAGCATACCCCTCTGGTCCAAGATTTCTTGAAGCTTCTTGGCGTCTTCCATGGCCAAGGCGTCATGAGCCTGCTGGAGCCTCTCTAATTTGGCTTTGAGCTCCTCATTCTCGGTGCGTAGAGGCTCAGCAACAGCTTCAGCCCTGGTTGCCCTCTCAGTTGCGTTCCGAGCGGTTTCCTTAGCTAACCGAAGCTGTTCGTTAACAGCTTGGGCAGCCTTGGAACGGGCCTGAACTTCAACCTCAAGGGCCTTGAAGGCCTTCTCCTTCTCCGCAGCAACGGCGGAGAGCCTCCTGTTCTCCTCCCGACAGCCCGCGCCTGAGCTACTTCTTGGATACGAGCTGCTTTTAACTTGTCGTTTTCACGACAAAGCAGCTCGACGCGCGGCTGCATTCGGGCAAGGAGAATTCGAAGCTCGTTTGTCAGCCTACCCTCCTGGTAGCTTGACATAGCTTCTCCCAGTGCACCACTAGGGGCGGCGTGGCGCGCCCACTCGACGCAGTCCACAGCCGTCCGAAGGGTGGTTCCCCGGCGGATGTTCCACCGCGGAACAAACACCTCATTCGAATCCGACACTGCAAAAACATAAAGCAGTTAGGAAAAGATGATAAAAAAAACATAACAGGCCAAAATAACCCTACGCACCTGTAGGGTCGACGACAGGCCTGTAGCCGCCAAACCCATCACCCGAACCTAACGGATATCCATCCAAGAGGTCAGGCAGATGGGAAGGAGGCAGAGATTGGCTAGACGCCCCAACCCCAAACATACCTGCTGAACCGGCCTGGGGCGAGGTGGTCGCCGGTGCCGGGGGCGCGGTTGAAGCCGCCGTCGTAGGAACCAACGGAGGTGAACTCACAACCGTGGTCGCCGCTGCGGAAGAGCCAGCAGAAAAACTCACCGCCGGCTCAGTGAAGGAATCAGTGAATATGGCACTGACAGCCGGCGGAGACGACGTCACAGTTGGAACAGTTGCCTCAACCGAGGTGAGCAACTGAACCAACACGTGAAGCAGGCGCAGCCGCCTGGGTCATCGCCTCGGGTAGGTTGACCAAACCTACCGTCATGGGTCCAGAAGTGCTCCTCCCCGCTCCACCCTGGAATGCGGTTGTATCCACGCCTGCATGAAGACAACATATTTAAATATAATGGCGGAAAGATATGAAGTTAAAGTTAAAGTTTACACTTACGAGTCCTCTTGAGCTTGAAGGTGCGAATAGGCGGGGACGAACCCGATGGAGCCGGCCTCTTCACGCCGGTCACCGTCGTTGTACTAGGCTGCCCGGAGGTGACAACTGTCTCAACCTCCGGAACAGTGGTCTCGTCACCACCAGGGTTCCCCGCCACCTCTTCACTCTCGGTCTCCGACTCTGACCGATTCCCCTGATCGGCAGTGGAGGCAACCTTCGCCTTGCCCTTCCCGCCGGCAGCCTTCTTCTTCCTCGCCAAGAAAGGACCATCTGCGGATTCCTCATCAGAAGATGACAAAATTAGAGGAATTCCCGCAGAGGTTTTGAGCATTGAGAGGGCGAGGGTCAAAAAGTTCTTTACCTGGCCGCCTGGCGCTCAGGATCTCGTGGCCTGGCGGGTAGACCTCCACGAACCGATCCGCCGTTTGCTCAAGGATGGGCAACTCGTTCTCATCTAGAGCACGAGTACCCATCCGAGCGGGACCATCACTCTCCCGCGGCTGCAGGAGAGACTGCAAGTCGTTTCCCTCTGAAAAACAAAAAGAAAAAACGGTTAGAACAAAAACCCTAAATTAACGGATAATATGAAGCATACCGTAAGGGACAGAGTTCAAACCGTATTCGAGGACGATGGGAATCTGTGACGCCTCCTTCCTCACCCGGCTCATCCCGAGCATCACCATCCCGGACTCCGCAAAGCGGTAAACCGGAGACTGGATTCGGGAAACCTTGGAGAACCATTCCGCCTGAAGGTTCGGGAGAGCTCTCCCGTTCTTGAACGTCATCGCTATGGGGACGACGCGAGCGGAGATATAGAAGAACTCCCGCTTCCAAGATCGAAGACTGCGCTCGGTAGCGCAGATCTTCAAACCCTTGATCCGATTGACCAAGGTATACCACCCCTGGATGCACCTCCAGGAATAGAAGGTCATCAGGCGGTCAACATGTGGCTCCACACCCAGAATGAGACACACCCACTCGAAATGGCGGATCTTGGCGATCGCCATTGGGTGTACCTCAGTCAGATGCATACCGTGTCTCTCCAGAACACGGTATACAAACTTCGTCAATGGGAACCTGAGATTCCCATAGACGAAAAATGCAGCGTACACCCCTATCTTGCCCTTGGGGGCATCGTACACCGTCTGATGAGGTGCAGGAAACTCAGGCTCGAAAGGCTCGAGCATGAACTTCCTGATGACGTACTGATAAAGGTCGACCGGAAGAGCACACTGGCACTCGCCAGCAGTACTCTTGTCATCCTTGTCCGACGTGGACGACGGATTCTCGAAGTATACATCGGACTCCTCGACAGTAACCTCAGGATCATGAGAAGACATGTTTGGGATGTAAACAAGAACGATTCAGGAGAATGCTCGACAGAAAAGTTAGAGTATTCGCCGGAAATAGTTTAGAAGAAGAAGAGAGGTGAAACTGTGAGTTGAGATGCAACCTCTCCTCCCTTTATATACTCATCGAAATGAATGCGATGAATTTAATGTGGAAGAGAGAGGAAAACGCTGGTGCAATGAAACTATGACACGTGGAAAAAGCAAGCTGGCAACAGCTGTTGACAGGACGCGTGCCGTAAACTTCGCGGCCACGCGCCCGAAAACTCGCGCCCACGCGCCTGAAAAAGCGTCTGGAATGACCATATACTGTCACGTCGTCATAACTTCCTGCACGTCCTGACACTGTCAGAAGAAACCGTCGGACGACGTTTCAACAGTTTGGACTGTTCTTATCCTTTCACCAACTCTTCGAATTTCAAAAAGATTCAAAAAGATTCAAAAGTAAGCGGGACTATACCCCTTACCTTGGCAACCAAGTAACTATAAGACAGGTGCGAGTATAGTGTTAAGGCAAAACCCTTCACATACTTAGCACCTGCAGGGAATTGAAGCCAAGAATACCTCGGCGACTGTGACATCTGCCCCGATCCGACCCGACCCAGGTACCCGTTTCTCTGACCCGATCTCTCTTTTATTATTTAATATTTATACTTATATTTTACTTTTAATAATAATATATATTTTCCTTCCCGCCTCTTTCTCTCTCTTTCTTTCCGCCGTCCCGTCCCTCTTCTCTCTTTCCACCTTTTCCCTCTTGTCGCCGTCCCACCCTTACGCCTTGTTTCCCTCCTCTTTGCTTGTCCTTTGGTTCTTCCCGCCTAAGGATGTCTGCAGCTCCACGCGCCAGACTCCTTACATGGAAGCCTGCGTAAAGACATCTTGTTCCTGCGATGCGTGAAGAGAACTCTTCTCGCAGCGCGCTAAGAATGCATGTTCTTCCCGCAATGCGCTAAGAATGTATGTTCTTCCCGCGATGCGCTTAGAATTCTTGTTCTTCACGCAGCACGCTAAGGATTTGTGATTCTTCCCGCAGTGCGCTAAGGATTGTTGTGCCAGCCTTCGCGCTCGCGCACTCAGCCTTCCCGCGCTTAACCCTTGTATCTTCTGTTTAAATCTAGCCGTTTGCTTTTGTGTTGTCTTATCTTTTGAGCTGTTGACCTAATCTGCTTTATGTCTGAATAGTTACTTTCGGCGCAGCATGCGTACCAACCCCCATTGGTTGGTAGAAAAAGTGACTGACATTATCTTTTGAGATCTGCTTTTGCCATGCTTGACCAGTACCTTTATCTGAACCGCCCATGCCTGTTACTGTTCCCTGTCAGCTTTATCTTGCCCCCTGCAGCTGCCATATCTTTTGATATCTTTTGCTTTTGGATTCTTATGCTTTTTGATATCTTTTGCTTTTTGAGATCTTTTCCCCTTTTCTAGGATTGTGTTCCCTAGGGTTTCTCTATAAATAATAGTATTATTTTTCCTAACACATCACACACAAAACACTCAATCTCTCCTGTTCTCTTGCTCCTTGCTCTCTCTGCCGTCTTCCTCTCTGCCTCCGTCTTCCTCCTTGTTCTTCCTGCTTTTCCGGTAATATATATTATAATTTACTTATTAATTATGCTAACTTATAATCAAGACTTGAAACAAATCATTAAAACAATAATCTTTAATTATAGGTTAACCTTGCTTGTTTAAGAGTTGATTCTTGCATATCTTACACCGCATCGTTTATCAAGTGAGTTATCTCGTATCTAATCCCTTTTTATTTTAAATGCTTTGGGATGTTCATGTGTTCATACAAAACTTGAGTCTTAAACTTGTTTATGAACTTTAGTCGCGCAGTATCCCATGTGTTGAGGACGTTTACTTGGCTGTTTATTTGTATGTGTGTATCATTAACCGCTTTGTTCGGCCTATTCCGCAGTTCCGTTGGTACCATTAGTTGAACACGGGAGACCTATCGTTTACGGTTTTCTTTGTTTACACTTGCACAGATGTTTTCTCGTTTTTATGCTCAATTGGGAGCATGGATTGAACTATGATCTATGAACTATCTTAGGCTTGATCACAATCTGATTACACCCTTGTTAAACTCTAGACATACACGTGTTGCGCGCAGATTTACTGTGATTATCTATGATTATCTATTAAACTTGATTTCTCACCAACACACAAGTGTTTGACGTTTATTTTAACACATGTTCAGGTTTGCAGTAGCTGTTTTGGAGCTTGTGGACACGTAGGACGTTTTTAGTTTTGGACCTAGAATTAAAATGTATCAAGACAAGTTAATGTTGTTTGAATGTTATAATTTATAATATATTGATTTATGTTTGATTTATGTTCTTTATTTTCCCCGCTGCGCGTGCGCGATAAAATGTGTATTAATAAATATTGACACCAATAGTGTCACGAGTAATGAAACAATATGTGGCGCCCCGATGTATAATCCGCCTTTGGTCGGGGTGTCACAGATTGGTATCAGAGCTCGTTGACTTTAGGATAGGTGGTTAGACGTAACGGCCTAGAATACCTAAGAGTCCCTTCTCGCGCATGAGAGAAATCTCATGTTTGCGCGCTTATTGTTAATTACTCGTTATTTATGAATATGCTCGCGCTTGCGCAGTATATGATTTTATGTTTTATTTCGCGATATTTCGATTTTTGTTGAATTTCGATTTTTATTGATTTTACTTACATATTCGTTTGTTGAATTTGAAAATCCGAAAAGTCATGGTGATACATGAATAGTTGATTTTCAATTTCCATTTACGATTATGTTCTGAGGTTGGAGACTTGAAAAGTCATGGTGATACATGAATTGTCAACCTCCAATACTCATTTTCTTGTATATTTTATATTGAAGATTGGAAAGTCATGGTGATACATGAATCGTCAATCTCCAATACTCGTTTGCCCGTATATTTTAAATTGGGAATTCGGAAAGTCATGGTGATACATGAATTGTCGATTCTTGATTCGAATTTGTTACCTTTATTAAGTCTGCATTTAGGATCATTTATTTTACTTTAACTTTTGATAGTATCTAACTCTGCGAAACCAAGCTTTATAAAGTTAAACTTTGCGATAAAAACCAAGATATTAACTAAAATTAAAACTTTTATAGAATGCCTCCGCTATCTCGCCGATTTCAGAGAAGAGAAGCCTCGCGCATGCGTAGACAGCAACGTTCCCAGGAAATGGCCGCCGCAATAGCCCAAGCTTTGAGCCAAAACAATGCTAATACATCCAGTTATAACATTAAGTCCTTTAATGCGGGTAACCCTCCGAAGTTCACAGGTCTTGAAGGAGCCACCGTGATGCTCCAATGGCTTGAGAAAATTGAAAACACTTTCCTCCATACCCAATGCCCCTCAGAAAGACGAACCCTATATGCTTCCAGTGTCCTGGAATCCAGAGCGCTTACATGGTGGAATGGAGTAGCTCATGCGCGTGGCGCAGAGGCTGCTTCTAGCATGACATGGGAGGAATTCAAGGAAATTCTTACGCGAGAATTCTGCCCTCCCAACGAAGTTAAGCGCCTGGAGGAAGAATTCTGGAACTTGAAGCAATACAGCGGTGAAGCGCGCGAGTACGCGACGCGCTTCCACGAGCTAAGCTTACTGGTCCCTCACCTTGTTACCCCTTCCCGCCGAGCCATCGAGAAATTCCTTGGGGGTCTCCCCATGGAAATTCAAGATTCTGTATGGGCCAGAAACCCAGTAACCCTCTCTGACGCCATCGAATTGGCCGCTGTGCTCAGCGACAACCATGTCAGAGCAGGAACCCTGTTCCTGCGGGGAACTGAGAAGACCAAACCCACCAAGACTGTCCCTGAACCAACAGAAACCAAACCAGAACCCTCAAACCATAACCAGAAACGTAGGCGCAGACAAGCCTATGCGCTTACCAACCCGCCCATTGTCCAGCAACCCATTTATCAACCTCCAGTTTACGCGCCTAACCCACTGTCAACCTACCCAGCACCTCCTGTAGTCCACAACTATGCCTTAACCAACCCCGCACTCCCTGCCCCGCCAACTAAGAAACCTTACACAGGAAACCAACCCTTTTGCCCAACCTGTAGACTTCATCACCCACCTCAAGTCCCGTGTCGACAATGTAACCGATGTGGCCGCGTAGGTCACTCCGTTGAGTACTGTAGAACCCCTCCCTCCAATCCGATTGCGCCAACACCACCAGCCTACCCGCAGAACCCACAGCCAACTTACCAAAACCCACGACCCAGATCGTGCTTTAACTGCGGTGATCCAAGTCATTTCCGGAACGCGTGCCCAAGGCTACAAGTTCAGATTACTCAAGCGAATCCGGTGAACCAGATTTCGAACCAAGTGACACGCGGACGAGCTTTTAACATAACCGCGCACCAAGCGCAAGCGAATAACGACGTAGTTAATGGTACATTTTTGCTTAACGGATTTTATGCATCTATGCTTTTTGATACTGGCGCCGATAGAAGTTTTATCTCTCGCGCCTTTGAGCGGAAGCTTGCGCGACCGCGCGATAACTTAAAAGAAGATTTTTCAGTTGAATTGGCTAATGGCGAAACTGTTTTAATAAACTCGGTAATTAAAGATTGCACGCTTAACCTTAACGAAAACGATTTTCTGATCGACCTCATCCCTATGCCTCTTGGAAGCTTTGATGTTATCATTGGTATGGACTGGCTCTCGAAGAATCGCGCCGAAGTTATTTGCGCCAAGAAATTGATTCGCATACCTCGAGAAAATGGTGATCTTCATATTTACGGCGAAAAACCCTCCAGTGGTCTTAAACTTATGTCTTGCGCCGAAGCCCAAAGACTCATGCGGAAGAAGTGTATTGCGTTTCTAGCCCATGTGGTTAAACCCGATGAAGGAAAGAAGCTTCGCGATATCCCTGTTGTGCGTGATTTTCCTGAAGTTTTTCCTGATGATCTTCCTGGTATCCCTCCCGCTCGTGAAGTCGAGTTTCGTGTTGATCTTGTCCCTGGTGCTTCCCCCGTTGCTAAATCTCCTTACCGTCTTGCACCCGCTGAGATGCAAGAATTGGCCAGCCAACTCCAAGAGTTGACTGCTAAAGGATTCATTCGCCCTAGCTCTTCGCCCTGGGGTGCTCCGGTGTTGTTCGTTAAAAAGAAAGATGGATCGTTTCGCATGTGTATTGATTACCGCGAGTTGAACAAACTCACCATTAAAAACCGGTATCCCTTACCGCGTATTGACGACCTCTTTGATCAACTCCAAGGTGCCTCTTGTTTCTCGAAGATTGATCTCCGCTCTGGCTATCACCAGTTGCGCATCCGCGATGAAGATGTTCCGAAGACTGCTTTTCGTACTCGTTATGGCCATTTTGAATTCTTGGTCATGTCCTTCGGTCTAACCAACGCACCCGCCGTTTTCATGGATCTTATGAATCGGGTGTGTAGGCCTTTCTTGGATAAATTCGTGATCGTGTTTATCGATGATGTTCTGGTGTATTCTAAGACCAAGGCCGAGCATGAGCAACATCTTCGGTTAGTGTTGCAGAAGCTTCGAACCGAGCAGCTCTATGCTAAGCTTTCCAAGTGTGAATTCTGGTCTAATGAAGTACAGTTTCTTGGTCATGTTGTAAACAAGATGGGTATTCATGTCGACCCATCCAAGATTGAAGCAATCAAGAACTGGATTACGCCATCCTCTCCCTCTGAGATCCGTTCCTTTCTGGGCTTAGCTGGTTACTACCGGCGATTCATTTCGAACTTCTCGAAGATCGCTTTGCCTTTAACAGCTTTAACGCACAAAGGTAAACCATATATTTGGGGCTCGAAGCAAGAAGAAGCCTTTCTGACGCTCAAGCGTTTGTTGTGTGAAGCTCCTGTTCTTGCGCTACCTGAGGGTAATGATGATTTTGTCGTGTATTGCGATGCATCCAACCAAGGTCTCGGTTGTGTTCTTATGCAACGAGGCAAGGTTATCGCTTACGCATCAAGGCAACTTAAGGTTCATGAAAAGAATTATACAACTCACGACCTCGAGCTTGGTGCAGTTGTTTTTGCCTTGAAGATCTGGAGACACTACCTTTATGGTACTAAGTGCATCCTCTACACTGACCATAAAAGCCTTCAGCATATCTTTGATCAAAAGGAACTTAACATGAGGCAACGCCGATGGAACGAACTCATCAGCGATTACGATTGTGAGATCCGGTATCATCCTGGTAAGGCTAATGTGGTAGCCGATGCGCTCAGCCGAAAACCCTGCCAACTTAACTGTATCTTGCCGCGCACCCAGCTTCACTTCGCGCCGATTCAAAGCAACCTTGAATCGCGTATTCGTGACGCGCAGCGCACATCCATCAGTAATGGTAACCTTCGCGCCGAGTTAGCGTGTGGCGCGGAAGCACATTTTGTGCCTAATCTGAGTGGAATTCTCTGCTATCTCAATCGCATCTGGATTCCCTGTGATGAGAATCTTCGCGCTGATATCCTGAGTGAAGCGCACAAATCTCGATATTCTATTCACCCTGGCGCTGATAAGATGTACAAGGATTTGCGCATAACTTATTGGTGGCCCGGTATGAAAAAGGATATTGCTGTGTTCGTAGCTAGATGTCTGACTTGTTCTAAAGTTAAAGCTGAACACCAACGCCCATCTGGTTTGCTCGAACAACCAGAAATTCCTACGTGGAAATGGGAATGTGTAGCGATGGACTTTATTACCAAGTTACCTTTGACAGCAAGCAAACATGATAGCATTTGGGTAGTAGTGGATCGATTGACTAAATCTGCTCACTTTCTGCCCATTCGTGAAAACTACCGTGTTGAGCATCTCGCGCAGCTTTATGTCAAGGAAATCGTCTGCCGCCATGGTACTCCTTTGAGCATCATATCCGATCGCGATGGCCGTTTTATATCTCGCTTTTGGAAATCTCTCCAATCTGCGCTAGGAACTCGCTTGGACATGAGTACGGCATATCATCCTCAGACTGACGGTCAGTCTGAGCGAACTATTCAAACTCTTGAGGATATGCTCCGATCTTGTGTTCTTGATTTTGGAGGTAATTGGGATTCACACCTGCCTTTGATCGAGTTTTCTTATAACAACAGCTATCATTCCAGTATCGGTATGGCCCCATTTGAAGCACTTTACGGTCGTAAATGCCGCTCCCCGATTTGTTGGAGCGAAGTGGGTGAAACTCAAATCACAGGACCCGAACTTGTTCAAGAGACAACCGATAAAATCGCCAAGATCCGTGATCATTTGCTGACTGCCAGAAGCCGACAGAAGAGTTACGCAGATCGTAGGCGAAAGCCTCTCGAATTTCAAGTTGGTGATCTTGTTCTCCTCAAAGTGTCGCCTTGGAAAGGTGTTGTCCGCTTTGGGAAGAAGGGTAAGCTTGCTCCTCGTTATGTTGGTCCATTCAAGATTCTCGCGCGTGTGGGAAAAGTTGCCTACAGACTTGACCTGCCGCTCGCGCTCTGTAATGTGCATCCAACGTTCCATGTTTCCAATCTCAAGAAGTGTTTAGCTGACGAGAACCTTCACATTCCACTTGATGAAGTTCAAGTTGATGAATCCATGCATTTCATTGAGAAGCCTGTTGAGATTATGGATCGCGAGGTTAAGCAAACCAAGCGCAGTCGTATCCCTATCGTGAAAGTTCGTTGGGAGTCCAAGCGCGGAGCCGAGTTTACATGGGAAAGGGAAGATCAAATGAAGATCAAGTACCCGCACCTGTTCTCTGCGCAACCTACTTCGAGATAAATTTCGGGACGAAATTTCTTAAAGTAGGGGAGACTGTGACATCTGCCCCGATCCGACCCGACCCAGGTACCCGTTTCTCTGACCCGATCTCTCTTTTATTATTTAATATTTATACTTATATTTTACTTTTAATAATAATATATATTTTCCTTCCCGCCTCTTTCTCTCTCTTTCTTTCCGCCGTCCCGTCCCTCTTCTCTCTTTCCACCTTTTCCCTCTTGTCGCCGTCCCACCCTTACGCCTTGTTTCCCTCCTCTTTGCTTGTCCTTTGGTTCTTCCCGCCTAAGGATGTCTGCAGCTCCACGCGCCAGACTCCTTACATGGAAGCCTGCGTAAAGACATCTTGTTCCTGCGATGCGTGAAGAGAACTCTTCTCGCAGCGCGCTAAGAATGCATGTTCTTCCCGCAATGCGCTAAGAATGTATGTTCTTCCCGCGATGCGCTTAGAATTCTTGTTCTTCACGCAGCACGCTAAGGATTTGTGATTCTTCCCGCAGTGCGCTAAGGATTGTTGTGCCAGCCTTCGCGCTCGCGCACTCAGCCTTCCCGCGCTTAACCCTTGTATCTTCTGTTTAAATCTAGCCGTTTGCTTTTGTGTTGTCTTATCTTTTGAGCTGTTGACCTAATCTGCTTTATGTCTGAATAGTTACTTTCGGCGCAGCATGCGTACCAACCCCCATTGGTTGGTAGAAAAAGTGACTGACATTATCTTTTGAGATCTGCTTTTGCCATGCTTGACCAGTACCTTTATCTGAACCGCCCATGCCTGTTACTGTTCCCTGTCAGCTTTATCTTGCCCCCTGCAGCTGCCATATCTTTTGATATCTTTTGCTTTTGGATTCTTATGCTTTTTGATATCTTTTGCTTTTTGAGATCTTTTCCCCTTTTCTAGGATTGTGTTCCCTAGGGTTTCTCTATAAATAATAGTATTATTTTTCCTAACACATCACACACAAAACACTCAATCTCTCCTGTTCTCTTGCTCCTTGCTCTCTCTGCCGTCTTCCTCTCTGCCTCCGTCTTCCTCCTTGTTCTTCCTGCTTTTCCGGTAATATATATTATAATTTACTTATTAATTATGCTAACTTATAATCAAGACTTGAAACAAATCATTAAAACAATAATCTTTAATTATAGGTTAACCTTGCTTGTTTAAGAGTTGATTCTTGCATATCTTACACCGCATCGTTTATCAAGTGAGTTATCTCGTATCTAATCCCTTTTTATTTTAAATGCTTTGGGATGTTCATGTGTTCATACAAAACTTGAGTCTTAAACTTGTTTATGAACTTTAGTCGCGCAGTATCCCATGTGTTGAGGACGTTTACTTGGCTGTTTATTTGTATGTGTGTATCATTAACCGCTTTGTTCGGCCTATTCCGCAGTTCCGTTGGTACCATTAGTTGAACACGGGAGACCTATCGTTTACGGTTTTCTTTGTTTACACTTGCACAGATGTTTTCTCGTTTTTATGCTCAATTGGGAGCATGGATTGAACTATGATCTATGAACTATCTTAGGCTTGATCACAATCTGATTACACCCTTGTTAAACTCTAGACATACACGTGTTGCGCGCAGATTTACTGTGATTATCTATGATTATCTATTAAACTTGATTTCTCACCAACACACAAGTGTTTGACGTTTATTTTAACACATGTTCAGGTTTGCAGTAGCTGTTTTGGAGCTTGTGGACACGTAGGACGTTTTTACTTTTGGACCTAGAATTAAAATGTATCAAGACAAGTTAATGTTGTTTGAATGTTATAATTTATAATATATTGATTTATGTTTGATTTATGTTCTTTATTTTCCCCGCTGCGCGTGCGCGATAAAATGTGTATTAATAAATATTGACACCAATAGTGTCACGAGTAATGAAACAATATGTGGCGCCCCGATGTATAATCCGCCTTTGGTCGGGGTGTCACAGCGACCAAGTAACTATAAGACGGGTGCGGGTACAGTGTCAAGGCAAAACCCTTCACATACTTAGCACCCGCAGGGAATTGAAGCCAGGAATACCTTGGAAGTAAAGTAACTATAAGACGAGTGCGGGTACAGTGTCAAGGCGAAACCCTTCACATACCTAGCACTCCGCAGGGAATTGAAACCAAGAAGGATCTTCTGGGCCATGCTTGCGGAAATGGGAATAACATCCCCGCATAGCGGGAACGTCGAGAACTAGATTGTTTGAAGCTCTAAGATGGAATTGGTTGTTTTAACATAATTGAACACTATGTTCAAAACTACCAAAACCTCATGGAGAATCTATACAAGTGGAACTCAACGCTCCTGACTTGCGAGGAGGTTACAGACCTACCCGCATCATACCCAAAGATCAAGCAGAAAAGTCGGGAATTTCTGCACGTGACATTAGGACTTCCGCGGGAAGAATCCCCATGGAAAACCTTAAAACTAAACCCTTTTCAAAACCCTTTGCTTAAGTCCAAAAGTTCACCTCACTTATTAACAATTCATGAGAAGAACATTGGACTGGGGGGACTTGAAGAGGTAGGTCCCAGCAGAGCCCAGTTGGACCCGCAAGACTCACCTCAAAGAGGGACGTCTGCGCAGTTGAACCCGCAAGACTCACCTTCAACAGGGACGTCTGCGCAAAGGCTAAACTCGCAAGACTCACCTTAAAGAGACGTCTGCGCAGAAACCAACTGGATCCGCAGGACTCACCATGCTCAGAGACGTGACGTCCTTACGCGCAGTACGCAAGCTGTTCCCGCAGGAAAAGCCTCCCAATGGTCGACGTACTCCGCCTGTTCCCGCAGCAACGGATACTAGCCATCAGGGAAGGCTACCCGCGCAGCAAGGCTACACGCACAAGGCACTTAACTCTTAAATAATTCAGTAATGTCACCTGAAGAAGGAGTGAGCAAGCCGGGAACACTCCCGCACAAAGCCGGGAACACTCCCGCACAAATGAGCCAGTCCGTACGATACTGGAGGATCTTTTGTACTGTACCTGACGAGGTATGGACAAAAGATCTGACCAAAGATACGACAGCTCACTGACAACAGTATGACGAGCAGCAAGCTATTGTACTGTATGTCACTATCAGCCGCTGCCTACTCACCAACCTGTCGGAGGACGTGCATAGCCTGCAGTTGGTGGAACAGGAATAGTACACAGCCGGCCTGGTCACTATCAGCCGCTGCCTACCCACCAACCACCAGCATGGCACGTGCGTAGCCCACAGTTGGCAAAACAGGAATACTATTCAGCCGGCTGTACCTGCTTGGAAACCTACCTTCGGCTATAAATACTCCAACACCTTGGAATGGTATGGACACATTACATTACCTTAGCACATCTTATCTTTTCTAGCAATCTCTTAATATACACTTATATTCAAGAGCAATCTAGTCTGATTCTCACGCCGGAGGGTGGTCACAAGGAGGTACCCCCCCCCCTTTTCTAAGTGACGAGCTCACGGTGTCTGTTTTGCAGGTCACCAGAAGAACCATCTTTGCCGGACATAACCCCTCGTGAGAAACATCTATTTAACCTCCAGATTATCCGTAATCTGCCCGGGGTCGATTAGTGTTTCTTCAAACCTCCACCACCATCTCGCTAAGAATGACAAATTACAACCCGAGGTGAATACAATCCCAATCTCGTGTCCTCTTTTGCAATAGTTACCCGATCCCAAGCTATCCAACTTGTCTTTTTAAATCGTGTGGTTTTCTACCCACGAGAATTTTCTCCTCTTGGCCTCCAAATTAAACCGATTCCTGATAAAGCGAGAAGTAATAGCTTGGGAATTTGGGATACTCTCGAGTACTGATTTAAATAATGATATTCAACCACCCACTGAAAGAGAATTAGCTTTCCAAGACAAGAGTCTTCTATCAAAAGTATCAATAACCGACAACCAACTATTAAATTTCTTTATTTCAGCATCCACTTTGATGCCTAGATAATTAAAGGAGGCTCCCCTGGAGCACAATGCAACACATCCGCCATCGTCTTAAGCTCTTACAAGTACAACTACACTTGTAGGTGACATCTACTATACCTTTTGAATATAATATTTAAAAAATATGACACATCTAATAAATATTTTTTCAAAAAGATGTGTACCAATATGTGTGAATCAGGTTATTTTGGGTTAAAAGAATTCATATTGAAATTTTAATTTCTATTCATATGAATTAATTAAAAAAACATTTTTATCCATAAAATTTTTTAGTCATTTAAAAACTTCCAACATTTGATTCTTTATTCGATTCTATAATAACTATTTAATTATTTATATAATATTTTATCTTTCTTTAACTCATAACAAATATGTAGAATGAATATATATGAAGTGATTTTATGAATAAATAGTTGTTCATATATCTATATCATATTTTAAAGAATTGAATAGAATGCAAAATATGATTAAACCCTTAATGTTTTACTTAAATCATATGTTTGGGGATGATATAAACATTCCCATGTGAATGCTCTAAAGTCAGACTAGAAATCAAAATTTTTGATTATCAGGATTAATTTCATATATACCATTACAAACATTATAAATATCATATATACATAAATAAAACATAAAATAACATATATGTCCCTACAAAATAATCAAAATATCATATGTTACATTACAAAATA
This sequence comes from Bidens hawaiensis, assembly GCF_021521415.1. Lineage (NCBI taxonomy): Eukaryota > Viridiplantae > Streptophyta > Magnoliopsida > Asterales > Asteraceae > Bidens > Bidens hawaiensis. The sequence goes on from NW_027502949.1 coordinate 16,747, forward strand.
GTTAAAAATATCATATATACCCTAATTCATTAATAAAAAATTAATAAATGACCATTTTAACGTTATATTTCTAAAATTACTTTCATATATGCTCATTTTTAATGAATAAACCATTCTACCAATTTGTATTACATAATGTGTTTATACCCTATGTTATTATTTTATTTTTTATCGACGTTTCTCATCATCAACGACAACCTAATCGTCTTTTGTCACTTATTCAAAATTGTGTACTCTACGAAGGTTTGTCGCATCCAATGGTCTACGTTGTAAACATTTTATTGCATCTAACTGAACTAAGGTGATATGATCATTTTTTTTAAATTAATGTTTTTAAAATTAGGTATATATGATATACTAATAACCTTGTAAGGACATATATGATATTTTTAGTTTTACGTGAGTGTATGTGGTATTTTTAATATTTGTAAGGGTATACATGAAATTGTTTAAATTAACTTATTAAAAACCATTTATTAATTAAAAAATATCTTAATTTATATTTTATCAGAGGAGACATGACTTTATATAGGTCATTTTCGTGTTCTAAAAAGAAAATCGAATTATATGGTAGCAGAGTCTATAAAAACTCTGATTAGTTCCCTAATTACACAACGGCATAAAACCAGTGACGGATCTAGGAATTTTAGTCAATGGGTGCCAAAAAAAGTTAGTCTAGAACAGATCAAGTCAAACTAAAACGGGTCAAACCAAACTGGGTCGGGTAAAATTATATTAAATAAACTACGTAAAGAATTTAAGCAATATATTTCACTAAACATAATAAGCAAAATACATATTACAATTGATCTCGACGTGATTTCATCTATTGAAATGGTCAATTACAATTCTATTCGTAACACTTGCAAATGTTTCTATCTAAACACTACAAACAAGACACACGTTTAATAAATTCACCGATTCACGCGTTTAATAAATTCACCGATTTAATTACAGAAATTTATCGTTATGATCTTCATTTTTGAAAAACCTCTCAACCGTTGTGGTTGTAATAGGCAAAACTAATGTTAACTTTAATAACCAATAAACTAAATGAAAAGAGATAGAGTTTCCACCATAACTCTAGCAAGATTGGTAATGCATTTCAAATTTGCAAATATTTCATCTTCTCGCACACTATCATGTATATGCCAAGTTGAGATGCAAGAACAATTTTATCCCAATTATCAAAATCATATAAATAAAACTCACACAATCTTATTAACATGTTCATCTCCCACTTCCGTATAACTTGTAGATTTTAAATTTTGGATTGATAAAACGGTTAGAGAATTAAGCAATCTAGGCTTAATTGTTATTTTTTAAAACAAAATAATACTTGCGCTTGTAAGTTTATCTCAAGGCGTTAGGTTTGGGGCACTCAAAAAAATATGAATGTGACACTTGGGTCTTTTTGCTTAATATTTTAGAAGTTTATAAAAAAAACTACAGATTTGAGGGGGTGCATGCGTCCTCCCTGGCCAAACACCAGATCCGCCCCTACATAAAACCAAACCTAAATGTTGAAGTTTGTTTCGTACGAATTTGAAAGAGCATTATGAATTTAATGATGTTAGACGTATTCAATGAATTTGTGTGTGGCCAATGTTCATATGTAATACGTACTAATTTATTTGTTTCAAATAAAAACAAACTTGTCTTAATCTTAACATGACAAAAATAACATTTTCCATGTTCGAATAGGCGTCATAAGTAAAATTATAAAAACTAAAAGTAATCTTATCAGTATTTTTTAAGTAATCTTTTATTATTATTATTATTATTATTATTATTATTATTATAAATGAGGGTAAAGTTAAAATACAAAGGACAACAAAAATGAAAAGGGTGAGAAGGAATCTAATCCTGGATTAATCTTAAATTTAGATGGTAGAGATTAATTTAAGAATAAAAATTGAATAAAAATTGATGAAAAAGGCATGAAGGTAATAACCCACTTATGATGACTTTCTCTCTCCACATGCAAGGCACATGTCAATTTCTCTATCATTTTAAAACGTCTATAACTTTTTCATACGGCTGTGCAACGGTTCAGAACCACGAGAACCGAACCGGAACCGAAAATGAGTGAAAAATAGAACCGGAACCAGAACCTATTATAGTAAACCGGTTCGGTTCCAGAACCGCTAAAGCCGGTTCTTGCTAAGCGGTTCTGGCTAGAACCGGTTCGATCATTTATTTATCAATGAGTTATGCAAATTTTGCAAATTTCAAAACAAGTTTATACAATTGTATGTCTTCTTTCACGGTAAAACTAATTTAGATTACAACATGAACATCCTTTTTTAAAACCTAAGTATTGAAGTTAAATAAACCATTAGCAACGATAGATTAATGGAAGATCATATCATTTTATAATAAATTACCTTGATAGCTTAAATCAAAATTGATCATGGTTGATGGTTTCTAGTTCTTAAACGTAAAGAAAGAAGATTTGAATTAAAAAAATGATTGAATGGATGCCGGTTAATAATTTACTCTATAAAAAATGGGGATTGGTAAATTTATTTAAAGCGTTTTGAATATTCCGGTTCTTCGGTTCCAAGTCTAGAACCGCCGGTTTTACCCGAAACCGAACCGGGAACCGTTTAATGCAAATTCTGAGAACCGTGAACCGAATCGGTACAAACATTAGCGGTTCTGAGGCACCGGTTCGGTTCCGGTTCCTCGGTTCTGACGGTTCCGAACCGTTTTTTGCTCACCCCTGCTTTTTCATGCGATATTTTTTTTAGAAATTTTTTTTACCATAATAACAAGGGTTTTTTTATATTTAATATGAATATCATATTGTTATATAAAAATAAAAAAAAAAGTTGATGGTTTTTTTATATTATATTATTTGGTTTTCCATTGTGTTTCTCTATGCGTTGTGTTATATATTTTGGTCATTGTGTTTTTCAATTAATACTCATATTAAAGATAAAAATTAAAATAAATATTACGTCATTGTGTCTTTGTGCTCAACGTTTGCTTTATACTTATCTTTGTGTTTTAGTCATTATGCTCAATATTCACTTAATTTGAAGAAAAAAATAGTATTATGTTGATTGTGTATTGCGTTCAAGCCTTTGTGTAATATGTAGATTCCATTGTGTTTTACGTTTCAGGTCATTGTCACTACAAAAAAATGCCATACAATGGCATACAAAAAGTGCCACTAAAACACAAAAAAGTGCCATTAAAGACCTCTAAAAGAATGTGCGGCACACAAAAAAAAGTGTCACTAGAAGCGGTGACACTAAAGCCTATTAGTGACACTTTTTCGATCTGCCGCACAAAGTCTTGGAGCATTTAGTGACACTTTTTTGTTTGCCGCAATATAAAAAAAGTCTTTTGTAGCACAACATGTATGCCTTTAAAAAGTACTCGTAGTTCCATATCTATACTAGTTTTAGTGGCACATTTTTTTGCCACAATATAAAAACACTTTTGTAACACAAATATGCGAGTAAAAGAAAATTTCTATTTAAATATATACTATTTTTAATGGTACACAATTTTGCTACATGAATAACTTGATTTACAATACAAGATATAAAATAAATGTTCAATACGACTGTAAATGTAGAAATCATAAATATTATAACTTCAATAATAAGATCAATCCAAAACATATTCCAGATGTAACATAATCCAAATTCTAAATGTTTACATGATGAGTCTAAACGTTCTTCTAGGTGAAAATTGCACTTTCATAAAACATAGCTCCAAGGCTTTCTCATGATATCTACCCTGCCATCATCAACCATATAAATAAACATTAGTATTGAATAAAAAAATCTATAAGTTCTTTTATTTATGAAAGTCATTGTTCTTGCTTCAAAAGAAAACGAACATGACGCAAACACCTAACAATTAAACAAAAAACAAATATATAATATGCTGCTATTTATAATTGGCTTGAACATCTAACAGTTAGAAAAAAAAACATATTACCTTATATACAATGTTGACAAAAAATGAAAGATCAATGTCCAAATGCCTTGCCCTATAACATGAAAAGTTTTGGCAGATCAATTTCATACCAAGAATACAACATAAGCACATGAAGGGTGTTATGGTTCGGTTTAAAATCGTGAAACCAAACAAACGAGGCATCAGTTTGGTTTCTGGTTTGTTCGGTTTCATGAGCAACTTACTTTTTAGCTTCCGGTCTATCGGTTTTAAAATTTACAAACCGGAAAAAACGGTTTGATTAACGGATTCAAAGTTTTCAGACCATATAAAATCGGACTGGACCATAAATTTAGATTATATTGTAGTTCTTATTAAATATTTTAATCTACACATATTTGATTATATATATTGTATATCACCTTTAGTTCCTATTCAAATGAGTCTAAAATCAGTTGCTTCAATTCTTTCTTTTGAGCTTGTTCATATATATTTTTTCACAGGTCTTTTTCAGTGAGAATCTGCCAGCCCGTTTAACCATAACCGGGTCATGAATATGCTAATAGTTTATATTTTCTTTTGGAAAATGCTTAGTTCAGAGCCTAAGTCAAAAATTAAACCTCTGATCCAAATTAAAGGCAATACCATAAGACTAAAATTGAGTTTACAACATTGCACTGCAAGTAGTATTTATCTCACAATAGCAAATTCTTTAAATATTAATGGATTCAACTATACATGATGCGTAAACATCATATTTTATAAAGGCTTAATAAGGTCAAACCATGAAGCCAAACCGAAACTAAATCATAGAAAACAAGTCGGTTTGGTTTGGTTTTATTTTTCAATTGTTCAATTTTGGTTTTCAATAATAAAACACCGTTACTATTAGTTTGGCTTATGGGTTGACCTAAAAACCATCAAAACAGAATCGTGTACACACCTAAGCACTTCCATTTAATACTGCAAAATAATTAAAAGTAATTACCATTATCATTATGATAGCCATGGGCACATGGCATTGACTACACTCTTTAGCTGATCAATAGTTTGTAAATATGTCAAAGAAGCACCATTACTATTTCGGTTAGCATCCTTCCAACTAATTAAGTGCATCCTCTTTTCTCCCGGCCTTTACCGTTTTGAGTAGGCATCGTTTGTAAATCATTTGGACCGCCAAGTGTGATTGTAGAGTCATTAACAATATATTTTAATGAAGCCTAAGCACAAAATAAAATAGGTATTCATAAAAAAAAATAAACGCACCCATGATATATAGCCATATAGGAACATTAAAATACATGATGACTCAACACCGCTCCTAAATCAGAAATCAGTCAATGCCAAACTCTAAGTGAAATCAGCTAGAAAAATGAAAAATTGTTTGGCTATTACAGGATCAAGAATGATCAACAAAATGTTATCAGGGATTCAGGATTAACCAAACGAGAAATTAAGTTTTGAAATAAAACCTAAAGTAAAATAAAATCTAAAATAATTAAGCAAATGGTACATCCTAATTTCAAACAATTTACACACCAAACAACAGAAAGTATAATCACATATCCGAAAAACATGCAATACCCGGCATCAAACATTATGAATTGGAATACTGGATCAAATCTAAAAAGCTTGTTTAACATTCTACAGCATCAAGCACACGTATTGTGGCATCAAAACTAACCATTGGCAAAATCAAGATCGAAACTAACAAAATAACAGCCTACCAGAGTCAATAGACGAATCGACAAGCGAGAATCAAGGTCGTCAGTAGCCTCTTTTGGGTCGCACGTTGCTCCTTAGGTTTTGTATTTAATTGATTGTTTTTCCGCTTCATAGAGAATTTTAGGGTTGGAAGTTGGAACTTGGAAATCAGGAAGAGCGAATATGAAATTATGAATCAGTTTGTGAGATGGAGCGGGAATATAAATTAAAATGATAAAAGGAAGTGGGAATTTAAATAGAACACAAATGAGGTAAAACTTATGTGTATAGAATGCAAACAATAAAAATTTATAAAAGAATAAAAGTTAACTTATGATTTATATTATAAAACCAAAAAGTATTACACTTTAATTAAGTAAAAAATATTTTCAATATATCATTTTTAATAAAATATAGAATTTATACAACTTTGATTATTTTTTTTAGCAACCAATTAATAAAATTCGGATACTTGAGGTAACGCAGTAACAAAAGACGACCCAATACGTCTGCGATCGCAAACAACGTTGGGTAGCCTAAGCCCATCATCTCCTGTTATGGAAAACCCAGGGCCGGCTCCAAGAAAGTAAAAAAAAATTGGGTCGAAGGCAAAAATTTTTTTGAGCCTTAAGTAAAAAAAGTATTTTGTTGGGTTTAAACAATTTAAATTTATATGGGTTTACTTGGTAATATTTTAGGTTGTGTAAAAAACTTTTGTATTAAAAAAAGATTTAATATATCTTAAATGAGACTTGAACCCATAACCTTTTGGTTAGGAGTAATACACTTTGCCACTAGACCAAACTATTAGTTATGTAATCACATTTAAACATTAAATATACATATTGTATTTCATAAAAATGCAATATAATTTAAAAAAAAAATTCCGGGCCTAACGGGTGCCGGGCATGTGGCCGTCGACCACCTTGCCTCACCCCAAGGCCAGCCCTGGGAAAACCCGCCACCTAAATACCCATTGTAAATCACGGTTGAAATCGGATTCAAACTTTGAACCTTACAGTCTCCCGCCCAAATTCTCAATTCCTCTCACATGCTAGTTGAGCTAAAATCATTGGAATACAACCTTAATCATTGCTAATTTGTCATGATTTAACAGTAATTAACTTGAGTTTTAAGTTGCATGTAGAGGCGAAGTTTACATAGGGCACGGGTGGCCCCGACCCCTGTTCTTTTACGTAGTAGTGTAAATTTACCTGTTTTCACCGAAATTTGTTATACGTAGTGTAAATTTAGCCGTTTTCGACCGAAAATCTAATAACGCCCCCCCCCCCCCCCCCACCTTATTTGTGAAGTTTTTTATACACTTTGAGCCCCCAGGTGTCTTAGTCCAAACTTCGCCATTGGTTGCATATGTGAAGTGCAACTAAAAATGGAAATTAGGGATGAAAATTAAATGCGAGTTGTGAGTTAACAGGTTAATGTGTTGCAACTATTGGTTTTTTGAACAACCCTAACTTGAAATATAAATAAAAAACTAAAAATACTAAAATGTTTTTTCCGTTTTTCTCGTTCCATAAAAAAAATCCTCGAGAAATGTCAACTTGTTTTGACCGTTTCAATCATTTTCATTTTTTCAGTTTGACCCTATCTAACCCATTATATACATTTTAATACAACTCATTCAACTCATGGGTCACATTTACCAACAACAATTGAATTTCATCTATCCTAATTAATCAATAATAACCTTAACTAATCGTAATTGATCAATAATAACTTGAACTAACCGGCTCGTTTAACTTATATGGAGCTCGAGCTCTGCTCGTTTCAAACTCTCTTTTCAAAGCTCGATTCTTGAGTAGATTCTCAAGCTCGAGCTCGACTCGTTTATTATTTATTAATTTATATATATATATATATATATATATATATATATATATATATATATATATAGGGTAAGGATTCTAAGAGTTTTTTTTCAACTTGCAAATTGAGAACTTTGAGAACTATTTTGGACCACTAAAAACACATTTAAAAAAATATTTAAAAAAATCATAAAACAAAAAATAATAAAAATTTTAGAAGAGTAAAAAAACCAAAATCTTATATTTCATTCCGATTTCATTAAAAAAAATAAAAAAAAAACAAAAAAAAACGTTGTATTATACACATATGTATCATTTTATTTAATATTTAATTACGTAATATACACATATGTACAAAATCATTTATCTTAAATTATACACATGTGTATAAAAATACATGTAAATGTACATATATATATATATTATACATATGCGTATATAATTTAGCTAAACCGAGTTTTTTTATGAAACCAGGATGATAAAATAAGAATTTTAGTTTTTTTACTTTTTTGATTTTTGTGTTTTATTTTATTTTATGATTTTTTTTATTTTTGGGTTTTATGTGGTCCAAAATGGTTCTCATGGTTCTCAATTTCAAAAAGGTTCTCTCATGATCCTGATCCTATACACACACACACACACACACACACATATATATATATATATATATATATTTGTGTGTGTTTGTTTCAATTTTAATTTTATGTATAAATTAATATGTATTATTTAGTTATTTTTCATAACATTATATATATATATATATATTAATATTATTAAATATAAATTATAAAATTATATAGATGGCATACTTGTAGGCTCGTGAGCCAGCTAGAGCTCGATAAGTGAAGCTCGGGCTTGTTTATTAATCGAGCTTACTTTAAGGCTCGAGTTCGGGCTGAATTAAGCTCGGTTCGATTGAGCTTTTCACGAGCCGATCTCGAGTAGCTCGGCTCGCTTGCACCTTACATATTTTAGTTATCAATTTAACCAATTTTTATTTTGATTTGTGTATTATCATTAATTTATCTATTTAATCATTAATTCAGTTTCCCTCTCAAGTTCCTCGATTTCCTCCAAATCATTAAATTTCCCCATCTTCCCAAAATCCCCTCTATGTGAATTCCATTATACGCTCCAAAATTAAAATTGACAAAATCTAAACTCAAATCAAAACTGCAAATCCAGTTCTAAATTCTAGAACAAAAGATGATCAAGTGCTGGAGTTCCAGTAGCAGCAATGCATGTTGCTAAAGTCCCCAGTCTCGGAACGTTTAATGATATTTACACTTTAATTAATATTATGTTTGAATCGGAGGCGTAATGTTACGGTTTATTCGAGACGACCGTCAATCTCTCAAGAACACAAGAGAAGAAGAGAAAATAGACCCAAATAATAATTCTTTCTTATTCTTTTCTCAAACAAAGATTACAATATATAGGAAAACAAAAGACATAAAAATAGAAAAATATAAATAATAAGGAAACATAATTTGACTACAATGGAAACCAAATAAAAGATAAACTTTAATAATAATAATATTTTTATCGTATAATCGTATCACGTAACAACTGAGCTTAGATTCAGCCCCAAATCTCAACAGTACAACAGAGTACCAACTACCAAGTGAGGTTTGATTTCGACTTCCAAGATTTAATTTTGTTGATTTCTACCACTAGGTAATTAGATATTGTTGTTTACGCTGCACACCTAGTGCCCTTTTTATATTTCAATGATTTGTTTTTGTTGAACGGATTTATTATTATTATTATTTTGGCGTTATCAAACACTTTGTTGAGTTTGTCAAAAAATGAAGAATTTTACAGAATGAAACTAAGTGATTTAAGAACTGAAATAGTTGAATAAGAACCATCAGTCAATCGAAATTACTAGCCAATGTTTTGAAACAACTAAAGACAACGAGACAAGACCACTCTTTTTTTAATCATGTTTGTTAGATGAAAAGCCCCACTGATTATACTGAGAGCTTGGAGCAGGTCTGCCTTTTTGAAAGGAGTCCCGAGGCTCTGCATAGTTGGAATACAAATTACCAAAAAGAGCTATTTGTTGCACATAATTAGGCTATAAAAGAACCAAATATTCATTAATTGTTTGGTAGGAAGTTCGTTTATTTAATAAAGAACTTTTGTTTATTTAGTCAATGAAGGAGAACACGTTTTTTACGATCATATATGTTAATAAATGTATGTTTATGTTTGTTAGTTATGTTCGTCTAAATTTTAATAAATAAGTAGTTATATAAATTTAAATATAACATAAAAAGGGGCTCGTTTAAATTATATTTATACTTGTATATGTTTATTTGCGTGTTTGTTCATGTTTGTTCTAATATGTTCGTTTAAGTATGTACGTATCTTTTTGTTTGTTTACGTTTGTGAACTGCTAATATAGGTTTTAAACGAACAAGCATGAACGAAGACAAACATGCCCATTTTCTTAATGAGCGAACATGAACACAAAAATTTGTTCGATTATATGTTTGTTTTCATGTTCGGTAAAAGTTAAAAGAACAAACACGGACATGTTCTCATTCGGTTTGTTAAGCGGCCTACACATAGTCCGTTTGGTTTCCCAATAATTAGTTTTTCCTTTTACGCCCTGAAGCAATAAAAAGGAATAATTGGACAATAAATGTGCAGGGTAAAGCAACTAAACATAAATAAAACAAGGTATCAAAAAAAAAAGATATTTGATTGTTGAATTGATTTAAACTTTTTAATTTTTTTAGTAAGTTTACTTTGTTTTACTATCTATATATTAATTATTAGGTTAAAAAAATTTTAAATTGATTTAATTGGTATACATATTATATTTATGCATATAATTCATTTTTATTTTAATTAACGTATTTAGTTTCAACATGAGTTAGTGTCATTAATCCCATCAAAAGATATTGGAATTGTAATTATGCAGTCATAGTGTAGGCTGTAGATAGTTTGGGATATTCTTTATGATGTTTGTATCAGGTTTAACAAGATTAGAAAAAGTCAGGCTTGTGGAGAGTTGGTTAGCTTGAATACCCATGTTGGTAAAGTTGATACATGATGCAAAGATGATCATCTAAAGACGGGTTGGCTAGTGTAAGATGCTCAATCAATAGATGTCAAAACACTGGATTTGGCGGAGTCTTTGATTGTTATATGTAATTTGATGTAGGATCAAGGTCAACCATGTATACTCTTTAAAGTTCATAAAATAATAAACTAATAGGAGTTGGTACTTGATTTTAAAACTTTGTGGTGTTTCTAATTGCAAAAGTAAACATTTTTTTATTTAGATTGACCAGGTCTGGTGCAATCTAAAATAACCCCTTTTAATTGACATGTTTTTTTATACAAACTGACTCAAATCAAATGTGTTAGTAGGATTAGCTTTGCTAGTCTTACCGTAAATTGAAAAAGTGTAACCATTGTATAATAATCTAAATTGACTCATTTTGACTCAGACCCGTTTTGACCGAGCATGCCGCCCCCCTCGCTCCCCCCCCCCCCCCCCCCCCGCCCTTTTTGCCACCTCTATGGTTTAATCACTAGGGTTTCTTTATTTACATGGTAATTATAGTAATAGAAAATTGAAAATTTTGCTGTTAAATACTTAAAATTTAGTGACACAAACACTAAATGCCATTAGAAGTGTATGGCAATTAAATATGGCATACACAAAGTGTCATTAAAACCCAAATTTCGATGACACAAGTACTAAATGCCACTAAAAGTGTGTATCAAACAAACAGGGCATTCACAAAGCACCACTAAAACCTAAATTTTAGTGACGCAAATGCTAAATGCCACTAAATGTGTGTGCTAGACAATTGTGGCATACGTAAAGTGCCATTAAAACCTAAAATAGTGGCACAAAAGCTAAATGTCATTAAAAACGTGCGCCGCTAAATGACATTTTTTTGTAGTGTGTGTTATATGTATTTACCCTTGTGTCTTACGTTTCAGGCCATTGTGTTATATATATTTAGCATTGTGTCTTACGTTTCAGGTTATTGTGTAATATGTATTCATCATTGTGTTTTATGTATTAGATAATTTGTTGGTATTTTTCATTATATATATATATATATATATATATATATATATATATATATCACACAACGGTGTTATTAGTATTTAAAAAAAACACAATGATTAGTTGAAAGATACAATGACGAAAAAACACAATGATCAGTTGAAAGACACAATGGCGAAAAAACACAATGGTTAGTTGAAAGACACAATGGCGAAAAAACACAATGGTTAGTTGAAAGACACAATGGCGAAAAAACACAATAACAAACAGAAAGACACAATGATGAAAAAACACAATGATCAGTTGAAAGACACAATGGCGAAATAACACAATAACAAACAGAAAGACACAATGATAAGTTGAAAGACACATTGGCGAAAAAACACAATGATCAGTTGAAAGACACAATAGAGAAAAAACACAATAACAAACAGAAAGACACAATGATTAGTTGAAAGACACCATGGCGAAAAAACACAATGATCAGTTGAAATACACAATAGCGAAAAACACAATAACAAACAGAAAGACACAATGACGAAAAAAACACAATGGTAAGTAAAAAGACACAATGACGTAAATTATTTTTTATTCTTATATAACAAAGTTATACTCATATTAAGGGTAAAAAACACTTGTTATTATGGTGATTTTATTTTTTTTAAAATATCATATGAAAAAGTTATAGACGTTTAAAAATGATGGGGGGTTAACATGTGACTTGCATGTGGAGAGAGAAAATGTGTAATATTACTTTTATACCCTTTTTCCCTTGATCCATACTTGACACATGTCAATTAGTTATGGCTTCTCATCTTTCTCATTTTTGTTTCCTTTTGTAGAATAACTTGACCCTATAAACGAAAGCTTTAAAAGCTCCCCGCTTGCTACATTCTTTCAAGCCACCCGATTACATTATTTGTAAATTAAGACTTCTCATGTATTTAACCCAAATTCACGGGTATGGGTCTCACCAAACCCAGATATTTCTTAAACGGATTATAACTTCTTATTAAATTAAAAATTAATCTCACCAAATATTTGATATGAAAATCCTATAAAGTAGAGATATACTAAAAATTAATATCTGATTTATTTAAAAAAGATATATATTATTTATAATTAAAAAAAAATTATAGTAAAAAAAATAAACGAGTCATGGGTCTCATTAAACCCAGATAATTTTTAAATCGGGTTATAACATTCTCATTTATTTGTGAAACTCTTTCATCATCAAATACTAAGTATATTATTAACTTATGTACCATAAATAAAATTAAAATCCAAAAAATATATAAATATTATAAACGAATAATGTAAAACCCCCATCTTAAACCTTATGTGTTCAAAGGCTTGAGGCTAAATTTTGGGAGTTCAAGCAAATTGGTGAGGATAAATCTACCTATTCCAACTGTTTTCGTGAACTTAGCCGCATTCTACCCCATCTGTAACCCCGGAGACCCGTGGCATTCGGAAATACGTTCACGGTTTACCAACTGTTTTCCGTGATGTAGTGGTGAGTTGTGACCCGTTAACCATTGGTGAGGCTATGGACCTAGTTGCTTCCCTCACTGAAGATCATGTTAGGGATCGAACCTAGTCCCAAAAGGATTCCAAGCCTACCACTGACAAGACCAAAAACGACTCATCCACTGATGCTAAAGCCGAACCCAAACCTGCTTACAACAACAACAATAACCGCTAGAACAACAACAACAAGCGTAAGGCCAATCCCCAAAATTATGCTATTAACCAACCTCCACCAAACCCAAATGCCCCGAACAAAAGAACCTACATCAGACCTCACCCGTTATGTGCTAAATGTAACTGCCATCACCCTGCTTAATCCCCGTGCCGACTGTGCACTCAATGCAATCGTTATGGTCACATTGCTAACGTTTTTCGTGCACCGCATGGTTCGCAAGCCGTCCAAACACGGTATGCACCACATGCTCTTAGACCATCCACTGCCCCCCACATGCTCAACCCGGTGTCCCTAATGCCCGTGCTTGCTACTATTGTAGAGACCCTAACCATCTTCGCAACGTGTGCCTATTGCTTGCCCATGCTCATCAAGCCCATATCATGCCTGCACCACACTATGCCACCCGTGCACCACAAGTATACCCCGCACCTTACTATACTTCCCAAGCCTATCAAGTGCTAACCTATCAACCCCAAGTTCCTCCAGTTTATGTACCGCAAGCCTATAATCCCCAAATGCCACAACTCATGGCTCCTCCGTCTACATCAACTTAAGCCCCTGCTATTCAAGCTCCTCCATTGAATCAAATTGCTCAAACCCCTCAAGGTTACAATGGTTGTGTTTTTATGATGAATGTGAGTCAACATCAAAGCTCTAGCGACGTGGTGAATGGTACGTTTCTCATTGACAATCCTTTTGCTTCGGTGTTATTTGATACGGGTGCCGATAAGAGTTTTATTTCTTTGGATTTTGCGTATATTATTGATAAGCCTCGGGATAAGTTATCTAAGCCATTTTTCATACAAGTAGCCGATGGAAATTCGATTATTATTGATTCGGTAATTCGTGATTGTGTTACAACTCTTAATAAAGTCAAGTTCCGTATAAACCTCATTCCCATGCAAATGGGTAGTTTCGACTTTATCGTTGGAATGGTGCTGAAGTCGTATGCTTCGAGAAATTTCTTCGTATACCTCTTAAAAATGGTCGTGTCCTTAATGTTTCACGTGATACGCCTACATCTAAGCTTAATCTCATGTCGTGTTTTCAAACTCAACGTTATTTGCATAAGAAGTATGTTGCGTTCGTAGCTCTGGTGATGGAGAAAGAGCATAAGGAAATGAAGATATCCGATATCCCGATTTTGCGTAAATTTCCCGATGACGTCTCCGGACTTCCTCCTATTCACAAAATTGAATTCCGTATTGACCTTATACCTAGAACTAACCTCGTAGCTAAAGTACCTTACCGTATTGCACCATCCGAAATGCAAAAGCTTTCAAGCTAACTACAAGAACTTTCGAACAAGGGTTTTATTCGCCTGAGTTCTTCTCCATGGGGCGCACCTGTTTTGTTTGTCAAGAAGAAAGATGGTTCATTCCGCATGTGCATAGATTATCGTGAACTCAACAAACTTACTGTCAAGAACCGTTATCCACTTCCTTGCATCGATGACCTTTTCGATCAACTTCAAGGGGCCGCATGCTTCTCAAAGATCGATCTCCGTTCAGGTTATCATCAACTTCGCGTTAATGAATATGACATCCCTAAGACCGCTTTTCGTACTCGATGTGGGCATTACGAATTTCGTATTATGCCTTTTGGGCTAACTGCACCCACTGTTTTCATGGGTCTTATGAACCATGTGTTTACGCTCTCTATGGTCGTAAATGCCGTTCCCCGATTTGTTGGAACGGAATCAGAGGATCTCAAATCACCGGTCCAGAACTTGTGCAAGAAATAACCAATCGTATTGCACAAATTCGTCAAAACCTTATCGTCGCTCGTAGCCGTCAAAAGAGTTATGCAGATAAGAGACGGAAACCTCTTGAATTCAATGTTGGTGATCGTGTTGTGCTCAACCCGTGGAAGGGAGTGGTCAGATTTGGAAATAAAGGAAAACTAGCTCCTTGATTTGTTGGTCCTTTTGAAATCCTCGATAGAGTTGGTCCTGTTGCTTATAGACTCAAACTTCCTCTCGAACTCTCCAATGTTCACCTGGTGTTTCATGTTTCAAATCTCAAGAAAGGTCTTGCCAAGGGTAATCTCCATATACCCCTCGATGAAGTTCGTATTGATGAGACCATGCACTTTGTTGAAAAACCCCGTAGAAATTATCGACCACAAGGATAAAGTAACCAAACGAAGCCGCATACCATTGGTTAAGGTCCGTTGAAATTCTAAACGAGGTGCATAGTTTACTTGGGAGCGTGAAGACCAGATGAAACTGAAGTATCCTCATCTCTTTGTTACCGCTAATTTTCCAATTTCGGGACGAAATTCCCAAAAGTAGGGGGTACTGTAACAATCCGAATTTTTCATTTATCGTTTTGGTAGCCGTTGCCCGACCCGTTTCTATGTTCGGGTAATTTTATCAATAAAATATCGCATTTATCGAGTTATTATTATTTTATTATTATTGGTTATTATATTTATTTAATTATCCATAATAACTTTCAATTATATACAATTTACACCCTAAAGATAAGTTCTAACTCATTTTGTATCCACACTAGAACTTCAGGGACCTTGTTGCAAATCCACAATATAATTATATTATTATATTATATCCTAAAACCATATCCAGACCCCAAACCCGTATACCCATCCAACCGTATACCCGTTTGATTTCTTGAACCTTAATCATCGTTGTATAATCAGAATTGATCTTCCTAGATCGTTTATACGTGTATTACAGTCACACCGACATAACTAATTAGGAATCTAAGATCAAACTGATACAAATTTACTTATTAACGAAACTGTCTTTAACAATTTGGTATTATACCAATTAGATATCATATTAACTCCATTAATCACGTCTGCATCTCCACTGTGACCTCGCGAAACAAAGCCCCATAGTTAATTGCATATTCGCAGCCTGCCATTATTAATTCTTGTTCGTGTTCTAGCCGGCCTTATATCGTTCAAGTTAACCATCAATTAAACATCATTTAAGGTAATTTATGTGTGTTTCTAGTTCGTCATTGTATCAGTAACATTAACCCTATGGTTAATGGGCCAAACAATTAACGTATTGGCCAATCGTGATTTTTAGGGTTCATATATGAATTGGGATATTGATTAGTGTGTATTTAAATTATTGTTTTCATTCAATAACTAAGTTAGTCGCCAGCCTAGTGGTTGGTTCATGTTTGGTTAAGTGAAGAGCCGGCCGGAGGGCACATGTTCGAGTCCCCCGAGTCCGTTTTTATTGGGAATATTATTATTTTGTTATTTTATTTACATTTAATCAATAAATTACTTTATAAATAATATAATAATAATCAATTAATATTTTATGAAATCGGCTCGTTATATTGCCACCTTTCCATACACTTTACTAAAAACTAAACATGTGTGTGTGTATGTATGTATATCTAGATATTGGATCATTTCAGAAGTTTTTTTACAGCGAGAAGTGCGAGAAGTGAAGGTTTAACTCTATTAACCCCTAATTTCACTCCCTGTCTTATTGTGTAGGTGCGTATGTACGTGTACAGGTACGTATTTCTGTATATGTCTATGTATGTTTGTATGTGTGTAGGTATGTAGGTTTGAATGTGGCTCAGTACGTTTGTATGTATGTAGGTAAGTTTGAATGTGTGTAGGTACGCATGTATATGTGTGTAGGTATGTTTGAATGTGTGTAGCTAAGACATAAATACAACCAACCTACATACATGTAGGTAACATCATAAGAAAGGGAGTGAAATCAGGGATTAATGGAGTTACATATTCACTTCTCACTGTAATATCACTTCTCGCAAGATCCATCCCATGTATATCTATTACTATATATAATAGATATTGGAGAGAGAAACTTAAGATGTTGAAAATTTAAGAGGTACAATACAATTAAGCATAGTTTACAAGTGTTTAATGCATAAAATCTTAAACCATTTTGAAAGTCGCGGTTCCTGTTTTTTAAATTCAAATGCACTGCTCAGCTTCTTTTTCTTCCACCACCACACCATCTAGGGTTTCATATTTTTTTGTTATGTTTCTTAAACTCAACACACCTATCGGAATCAACCAACGCACACGTCATTCCAGACCTACCACTGCCACTTTACACCATCTTCTTTGTCATTCGTCATCTACAAGGTCAGGGGCGGATTTAGAGCTTTGCTAGGGTGGGCCGATGCCCACCGTCCGCCTGCCGGAGTACCGTGTTTGCAGGTATATATTAGTACATGATTAGTCAACAATGAGTGTGTGCCCACTGCCGGTTACCACCGATATTTACTTTGCTAATAGGTAGAAAAGTTAAAGAAGAGAAAAAAATTGCTTAAAAGTGGTTATTTGATTTTCCGGCTACCGGTAAGTACGAACGGGGTTATATTGTTAACGAAGAAGATGAAGTATTGAGAATATTTAATTACTTTTTATTTTATGGTGTACAATTTTCAATGAAGTAGGTTGACTAATAGGAACAACCAATTTACACTAATAATATTAAAATCTTTTATAGTAAAACTCTAAATTAATTAACTTACTTCTTACGCTTTTTTTTTATTTTAATATTGTTTACTTTCATAAAAAAAAATTGATTTAAATTAAAATATGTAAGAATTATTAATTCTATTTAATAGTTTTATTTGCATATTAAAATATTTTATTTAGGGTTTAATCATGTATTTTTATATTTATTGTATTCTGAAATTGAAAAAATAAGTGTTATACACTTTGACTCGTGTTTGTACCACATTAACTGGTTAAAACTATTTTTTTCTCTTCGTATTACATTAAATAATTCTTAATGTCCAATATTACCTTAACCTATAATTTTACTATTAATTATTTTTAAAGTTGAACAAATTTATATTAAAATTTTTCAGAGGGTGGTGTATAAAAAGACCAATGTATCGTTTTAGGATGGTTGGTCGGCCTTGTTCTCTTTGACCCGGCTCATTTTTTATTAATCCATTTTATGCCCACTGTAGCAAAAATTCCTGGATCCGCCAACAAGGTACGATTGATTGCAATCCAATTTTCCCAGTTTAGTTATGATTTTGCACAACACGCAACCTAGGGTTCAACCATGCTTCTTTTTAAGGCTTTAAATTCGATTAGAAAAATCGAGTCTCCAATGTTACTGTTTCTGGCATGCTAACTCATTAACCGAACGCTCTCTACCCTGGCACAGTGAAAGCTAAAGTATCTGGAGCTTTGTAAATCTCCTGAACACAAATGATGGAAGTCCTCAGCAAGCTAAATCTGAATTGGAAGATGTAATATCTGATTAAGGTTGGTACAGCTAAGAGGATGCCCATACATTGAGCTTTTGATGAAGAAAAGGTTAATTGCATTTCTTTTGGGTCATGAATTGCCCTTCAACTTTACTTCAGTTCAAAACTTTTTTTTTCTTGTTACCCGAAGCAACTGTGCTTGTACGTAGGGCACATTTACACTGTTTAATTAGACGTGGATGATTGACTGATAGTGTTTGTGACGATCCTTTCATTCAGGTTATTTATTAATCAGTACCTACTTTTGACATTGATTTGCACTCGTTTTATGATACTATTTATAGTATATCGTTTCTTGTAGCAGGATCCCTTACTGTCACTTTTCCCAACGAACTTGGTGAAGTTATTAGAAGCCATAAATCTCAATGTGGATCCCTTGAATTTTTTAGTTAACGGGGTACACTGCCTTTTTGTCGACTTTTCTCATTATTTCATTCTTTGAATTACTTTTTATAAAATTTGTTTTAATGGACTATATATTACTTGTAGTTTTGTAGTAATTTTGAAGTTAGAATTTCAAGCAGTGAAAGATCCTTTAATTTAGCTTTAGCATGTGCTCTTAGAACCTATGTGGGTATATCTTCAATGATATTGGATTTACAAATGTAGAAAACATGGATTCTTTATCCAAGGGCTCAAAGGTATTGGTTTGGTTCGGGTCAAAGCCAGCCGTTTTAAAAAAGTATTGGTTTGGTTCGTGCCAAAACGTGCCATTTTAAAAAAGTATCGGTTTGGTTCGGGCAACCCCAGTCGATTGAGAAGTTTGTGAAAACATTAATCAGTGATACTCTTTTTTATATTAATTAGAAAATAATCAAAACCGATGGTTCGGTTTCTATGACATGATTTTAGTAAACACTACAAACCAAATCGTTCTTTACCATTCAGAAATTTCAAAACTGACTTGAGTGAAAGTAAAAACAAAAACCGACCGGCAAAACTAAACCGATGGCTAGGTACTACTGTATTTACGGTTTAGAAGAATATTTAGCTACGAGGGAAAATAATACATTGTTATAATTTTAATTATAAGGTTGGGACATGAAAAGGTATAATTACCAAAGCGAAACGTATTGCAAAGTATGTTTATTAAATTTCATCAGTGTTCATGTCGTTTTTGTTTTTTTTAGAATCGGACGAGGTGTATTTTGTCCAACTTGAAACCTGCAACCATTCGGGACACTAAAATACGAGCAATGGTTATGTGTTTCCACCTATGATGACACCGTAGTAATCTATCTATGTCAGAACTAAATACACGAATAATATCTTATAAAAACAGTACCGTGTTTCAACGTGTACGGTTCGTCGTGAATAATATATTTTTTGTTTTCTTCTTTCAGTTTGCATTATCGATCTATGGTCTTACTATATATTTCGCGTTCAGTTGTAAGCTGCTCATATAAGCTCATTTGCATTTCAATGACATCTTTTTGGGGTAATATGGTTTATCTCAACCCCCCCCCCCCCCCCTTATTTTTATTAAAATACCAAATTCTGATTTGTAGTGGCCAACTCGACAAGTATTTTAACTTTGAAATTTCTGTAGTTGATAGGAATAGAACTGTTGTTTGAGACCATATGTGTGGCCACAAAGATAAAACTGCAGTTACCAGAATAGCCAAACTCAACACATTCTACATTTGTCTCTATAAAGTTTGATTTAATAATAAAATATTTTTGTTTTAACTTTTATTTACCAATACGTTTTGAAGCTATAATAGATTATTCAAGAGGAATTTATAAACTTTGAATCTCAGAACGAGCTAAAGCCCAAGTTCAAACTGAGGCGGAAACTAAAGTTGAACTTTTGATCCATGTGTTTATTTAAGAGGCAAACCAGGGTCACTGTTATGTTTTAAGAATTTGCATGTTTTGGCTTTTGTTCTAGTGTTAGTAGTGGACAGTAGTTTTGGTATTTCTTAAACTGAATCTGTTACGGTCTAAGTAGCCTGGGAATGGGTACGGGATCAGGATATGGGGACGTAACGGGTATGGGAAACGGCAAAAATAAAAAATTCAAGATACGGGTACGGCAAAATAAATATAAAAAAATACAAATATATTAAAAATATTCCAAAATAGATATATATTGTTTAAGAATTTAATACGTTACTTTAAAACTTACGGTTATAAATGAAATACGCAAATCTAGAGAGAATAGATTGAAGAAAAAAAAACACATTTTATGTCAAAGTTTAAAAGTTTTAGGGACTAAATGTAAACAAGTGAAAGATAAAAGGGTTAATTTAAAAAAAAAAACTAAACTTGTTTAACCCTAAAAACTTAAAAGAGTAAAGTGTAATTTTCATCCTTGTGGTTTGGCAAATAATGTTAATTTAGTTCAAAAAGTTTATTTTTTTGCATATGGACCCTCCACGTTTCCCTATTATTGTCAATTACATCCAAATCATTAACCCCGTTAATCTTTATCGTTAACTCAAGGGTAGACATGTATTTTCACTCTTTCGTTATTATAATACTTATTTCAGTGAACTGCGTTTTCATCTCTTTGGTTTGTCCAAATATGCAGTTTTAGTCCAGTAGTTTCAAATTTATAATTTTCTTCCCTATTGTTTCATTTCACTTGCAATTAAACCCGAATTCCCTAATCTCGTTAAGTCTAGTCGTTAAACCCATCAATATGCCATTCACGTGACGGGCAGTTTTGTTCCTTATTTGTTCCTTTTTCTCCAAATACACCCTAGCCCCTCACGTGAAAGGGCTTGTGAATTAAGACTGAGGTTTATTTCGGGAGGAAAAACAACAAAACTGGTCGTCACGTGAGAGGCACGCAAATGGGTTAACGACCAGACTTAACGAGGTTAATAAATTCGGGTTTACTTGCAAGTGAAATGAAACTACAAGAACGAAAATTGCAAACTTGAAACTATTGGACTAAAACCACAGATTTGGACAAACCACAGAGACGAAGACCGCACTTCACTGAAATAAGTATTATAATAAAGAAATAGTGAAAAAACTTGTATACCCATGACTTAACGATTAAATTTAATGGGGTTAGTGATTTGGATTTAATTGGTAAGAACTGGGTAACGTGAAGGATCCATATGCAAAAAATAAACTTTTTGAACTAAATTCGCATTATTTGCCAAACCACAAGGACGAAAATGACACTTTACTCAACTTAAAATTATTGTCCAGCCGCTATTTTAACCTCTATCTTTTTCTTCCTTCTTCTTCCTTACTTTAACCTTTATCTTCTTCGTCCTAATTTTCCGACAGTCACTGTAGCTCCGGCACCAGAATTAGCTATAGGGTCGCCGGAAACGTCCCTGGTACGATTTTGGATCCGCCCCCGTTAACCAGATTCGTTTGGAAAACGTTTTCAACGTGTTTCTGTCCCCAAACTGTCCCCCGGGACGGGTACCACATCATCAGTGCCGTCCCCGTGCTTCATAGATTACGGTTATGTTACATCTAATGCTTGACTTTGAGTTAACATGTTTGTTTGGAGTTTGATTCATCTTTTATCTTGAACTAGGAAGATTCCTAACGCGCCGGGTTGATGTTATTGACATTCGTACTCGTACAACTTATCAAATCGTGCAGTGCGTCTGCGAGTCGGGGTGAGTTTGATTGGTGTCAGGTTACGAAACCAGGAACTCCCCCCCCCCCCCAAAAAAGAAAAAAACTTTTGTTAACGCAAAAATACAACAAATGAACATAACAAAACACGCGTTGCGGTTACAAACCGATGACACTTTGAGTGATATCTTGTTACGACCTGAAAATTAAAGCAAACCATAAATTCGTCCACTCTTAAATACAACAATTTAACATATTTAAAAGTTTTAAAAATACGGTGAACAAAAAAAACATGCACGTTGCAGTTGCGAGCTGATACGAATTCGTTGATTATGGAATCGATGGACAAAAAATAGTGATAAAAAAACCCACGCGTTGTGTTTGTGACCTAACGCGAATTCAGTCAAAATCGACGTTATCGAAACTAAATCATACATAGAAAATCATGTGTTGTGATGGTGTATCGACACGGGTTGGGTTGGTATCAGGTTACGACTCCGAAATTAAAGCAATAAATTAGTATGTCCACACTTAAAGTACAACAAATTAACATATTTACATAAAAAGACCACGGTGAAAACCAAAAATATAGGTGCGTTGTGGCCTTGACCTGACGCGGATTCGTTTAGAGTCAATGGACTAAAATAACTCACGGGAAAAAAAACCTTGAGTTACAACCGTGAGCTAACGTGAATTTGGCCTGAATCATTTAATGGTATCAATGATAAAAAAAAACATGTATTTTACGTCAACGAACCGACACGAATTTGAAAATGTAAAAAAAATTAAAAAGCAAATAATAAGTTTGGTGACCAATCACGTGATTGCGTTGCCAAACTTCTTAATTATATATATATATATATATATATTAATATATGTGGAAACATATTGGTCACATGATATGCCATAATGCCAGTTTGGACATACACTCTGGTTGTACTTTGATACACAAAAAATCCTTTTTTCCATTAGGTGTTTGCTTAACATTAATTATTACAAAAAGGTGTAGCAGAAAACGAAACAAAATGCATCCTTGAATTCGGATTGGTTTAAACGCACCTAAATGCATGAGTTATCTGTTTTCTAAAGTACCCTTTCTTCAAGCGTTATTTTTGTAGGTCATATATTTGCACATCCATTCATTGAGTTTGCAGAATAACTTTATAAATCTAACATCATAAGTAACTTGGGTTTTTTAATGGAGATCTAAGTTCAAACCTTACTAATAATAACAACATTTTGGAGGGGATATGGGTGGCTCAATGAAGGAAGACTGGGATCTTTGTGATCTTCAGTTCGATCCTAAGGGAGTCTAGATTTTACCACCAGCGGACCTTCAGGTGGGTGGGTGTTCCCCGAAACTGAAGATAACTTTGAGGCGCTTAAGGGCTCCGTGCGATGGGTTGGGCCAGCTGGCGGTGGCCTTTTACCATTGGGTCACCTCGTACGGAATACCTAGACAATTATGTTTGTTGGTCGTTAAAAAAAATATTGGCATGAATGAACAAGGCCTGTTACGATCATAGAAATGATAATAACTCAAAAATTTATAAGAAAAATACAACAATAAGTATAATAAACTTTTGTAAAATGTTATTTTAATAAGAAAAACTATCAAAAGAACTTGTACAATATATCATAAGAAGATTGATAAATTAACAAAAACCGTCAAACGAGTAAAACGTTGCAAATTGTCGTCACCACAGCACCGCACGGGTTCCCTACTAGTATGTGTGTGTGTAAATATGTTATAAATTAATAAGGTTTTAACTAATAAAAATTATTTGATAAGTCTTGAATTTAAAATAAATATTTAAAACAAATATTATTATGTAATATATTAAATCATAATTATTGGTTCAAGTATTTTATAAATAAGTATATTTTATATAGTATTTAGATTTTATATAATCAAATAAAAGTGATATTTTTATAAATAATAAATCAAATAATTTATTATTTCACAAATACACTCGATCATCATAAAATGTCGAATCCTTATAGGATCCATCTTTAATTCGTGTTTCCGTAATTATTCGTAACTAGGGTTGTTCATTGGTAATTACCAAAGAGCGTGACTTATATATTCTTTCTTATAAAATTCATTCTCTTTTGCTTATTTGATAAGTTGAGTAACGCATTCCCTCATTTTACTTATTTTAGACCATTTTGGGGACGTATGCGTATCGTATAGTATTTATATATTATTTAGTATTCACAATAGTAAACTGTTAACCTTGTGTGTTTATTAATTATTTGTCTAACTTGCTATATGTTAAATTTTTTATTTGAATGCACTGACTAGTGTTTTACTCACTCAACCTTGTGTTGACAAATCTACTTTATTTTATACGAATATACAGATTTTCGTTTGAATTAATTGCAAGTTGGTGAAGAAATTTATTTATGCTTTTAAGCTAGAAGAAACTTATCAAGGCTTAATTAAACTTTGAATTTGAACTTATATTGTTTCTTTTATTTCAAGATTATGTACTTTAATTTATTTAGATTATTTAATTTAAATTAATTGATATTGTCACTTTTAATATTGCATGATAGTACCTTGTGAGTTGTAAACAATCAGTTCGTGCCCTGACATTTCCGTCTTAACTGGGTTGGGGTGTGATAACAGTGTTATGTTTTGTAGGTTAAATCGGATTAAATCTGTGTGATCAAATTTACCTTAACCTTGGTCGAGACTCAGGCTTAACCTCTTAGGTTAGACTTGTGTTTAACCTCTAGGTTAAACTAATGTTTCTTCACTGGCGCCATACGTCCTGGAAGAGCAAGAATCAACACAAAGGAAAATATTTGTACTACGTTTTACATCTTTCACATGATAAATGGATAACCCAAATTATAAAGAAACAAAATAATTGAATCAACTATAATTAACTTAGAGAATTTAATTATTTTCTTGAATAATATTCTTTGAATAATAGTTCTCTCCCTTCTTTTCTTCTTGGTCAATATCACCAACAAATATAACTGAATGATTTGTTAGTTTTAAACATGACTATAAAACAAAGAACACACCTTATAGAGAATGCACACATAATATTTTAGAGAGTTCACCCTAGACACTATCTGAAAATGTTTTTAGGCCGGACACCGTAAGCATATCAATTCCAGATTTTGTATATGAATGTCAACGTAAGTAATAATTCCACGGGGTGTGTTTGTAAATAAGAAAACGTACATTTAAAAACAGTAACATTGAGTTTCAAGTTTATACTGGAAAATGGACTAGACATGCATATCAATTAACTTTTGTTTAGTATTGCGGCTTGGAGCATTCAGGAGCCATCTGCCAGTTGAAACGCTTATAATCTGTGCAGTAGTCGTAGATCATGTAGTTATCTCTAACCCACTTGAGTTTTCCCTGTTGGTCCCAGCTCAATTGCTTATAGGCGGAGGAGGTCCACCAATTAGCTTTGTTAGGATAGGCACACTGGTAGATGCTAAATGGTCCATTCCACTTGCAAGCCCTTGCATTAAACTTGCGCAAACCAGCCCTGAAAGGTGCACACGACCAGTCTATTTTCACTAGACCGCCTCTCGTGGCCCAATTATCAGCATTCCATAAACTAGAGTACACTTGCATTCCTTGTTGATCTGGGAATCCAATTCCTTCGCTTTTGTAGTTTCTGTATACTCGAATCGGTATGCTATCAACATACCACCTGCATTTAGTCTCATTTTCAAACAAGTTAGAAAAAGGTCTTTAAACTAAACATACATTGGAATTTGGAGTAAATTAATAAGTTAAGAGTGGTTAACATACACAACTGCATCGGGGTTCCAGTGAATGGTGTAGTTATGGTAATCGGCGGTTGGATCAAACCATAACTTGAATTGTTGCTCCCTATTTCCTTTTCCTTGGGTAAAGATGTTTGTGTGCATGGTGTAAGGTTCTCCTGTTGAGTTCCCTAAGAACTCAAAGTCGATCTCATCATGATAGTCACCCGTAGACGAAAGCTGCAATAATTCAACACAACCGTCAAATAGCGAGTATGATTAGTTGGAATTTGTGTAAATGTAATTTTTGAGTTTTTTGGATTAGTAGGTGGTTTATGATTTACCTAATTATTTTTAGACGTTTTTGAAAGTTATTGTACTTGTAGGCAGTTCGCAACCACTGCAAGCAAACTTATGCAATTTTTGGCAGTTTTTTTGAGTTCACTGGTGTTTCAAGAGAACTCGACAAGTTCAATTAGGTAAACATGGGAACACCATATAAAGTTTTTCCCGAAATGTAACTCCATCGGTTACAGTTTCTTACCAAAACTCTATAGAATTTGCGTGCCACTCAAAAAAGTTTTGAAAGATACTTAACTAAATCCTTAACGTTAGCTAATAAAAATAAATTTTTAGTGGTACTTGTATCGCTTTTGGTATTACACTCACATAATATGCTGTGACAGTTCCGGCAGAGTTCCCAGGAACCAACTTGATTAATAGTTCAATGCTTCCAAATAGGTATGCCTTGTGTGATTGAACACCAGACCCTGTAATAAAAGTTATTACTTTCATGTTTGATCATTTTTAAAAATGAGTTATATGGACAATATGTACCCGAAACATTATCCAACACTAGATTAAGATTGTCTCCGTTGCCAAAAACATAAGAATGCTTGGCACCCCAGTTGAAATAAGTGTCGGTGTAAAAATTTGCATTGACAAAGCATGATTGAAGCGAAATTGTTGAGATAAATACAACAGCAACCAAAGTCTGGACTGATGTTGCCATTGCTTCTGTGTTTAGTTTGTATTGGAATGCTTTTGTCACTTTTCCTGTCACCTTTATATAGCCTATGTCTAATATTTTTCCTAATATATTATTTGTTATTTGACTTACATAAAATATATCTTGACCTTTTCTTGCATTTTGACATTTAGTACATGCTCCAAGTATTCATCACGTCTCTCTCATATTTCAAATAAAAATTTAAAATATGAGAGAAAGGTTATAACCTGAATTGGCACAAAACATAAAAAATTAATATTAAAGGGTAGGAAAACTGGCTGGAAATTACGTGCATAGGACTAAGGTTATTTGCAAGCTATGAATGACCTTGTAGGACAAACAGCCCAGCCAAAAGGGGGATGAATGAACCAACAAAAATACAAAAAGAATAAAAAAACAAAAGAAAGAGGCTTATAGTCTTGTTTGGTGGTTAAACATCTAGACGTGCTAACATCAAGAAAGTGCATTTTAGTTATCAATCTATTTTAATTGTAACTAACGACATAGAAACCGCATGTCGTTAAGGATGTAAAGCTTTTCGGTTTTAGCTTTGAAACTAATATCGAAAAGTAAATAAAAATTGACACGTTGCAACGTTAGACCAAGTGTAACTAACATATTTATAATTAAGAAAAAATTTTAAAGTAAAAAAAATAAGCGGATCATGGATCTCATAAAAAACAGATAGTTTTTAAAACGAGTTATGACAGCTCATTTATTTGTGAAACTATTTCATCATCAAATATTAATTACATTATTAACTCATTTATAATAAATAAAATTTTAAAAATCCAAAAAAATATATAAATATTAGAATGAATAATGTAAAACAACCCCGTAATACGGGGATAAAAGCTATATAGCATAAATAAGAAGTTTGGTGTCATAACTGACTCAATGGTCCAGTTGGCGACACATAATTGACTACTTTTTTGTTTTGTTTGAAATTTAATTTTTAAATGTGCCGAATCGCCTCCATAACTCCTAGGACCATTAACGCTAGGGTTTTACCAACAGCCAGGTTTTACCGATTTTTTTGTTTTTGTTCTAGTACCGTCACGAACGTAACCGAAACCGATTGAATTTGTGTCGACTTAGTGCTGCAATGCCCAAGAACGACAATACTTGGTTTTTATCAACGTCAAGGTACGTCCATAACGAACGTAACGAAAGCAAATCGAATGCGAGTTATGGAAACCAATTGAATTCGTCTAGACTCACCGCATTTTGTTTTAGTTCCAATATCGTAGCAAAACCGACCAATTGTCGATTTTTCTTTTTTGTTTTTGTTTTGTTTATGGTACCATAATGAACGTGACGGAAATCGAACGAATTTGTATAAGCTTACCGCCCAGGAACAACATCGGTCGAGTTTTACCAATGCTTGAGTTTTACCGACCGAGGGCACCCTATTAGTGCACCTTAATTTTTTATATATTTTTTTTGTTTTAGTTCTAGTACAACAGCGCATGTAACTGAAACTGACTGAATTCACATCAACTTACCGTCTCAACGCTTAGGACTAACAATGCTTGATTTTTACCACCGTCTGAGTTTTACCGACCTACCCCGTCATAGCACGTTGGGTAAAACAATAGTTATTAATAAATAAAAGATAAGTTGCCTTAATTGTAAAAAATAAATATTTTCCGAAAACTCAGTATTTGACACGTATTTTTGTGCTTGTATATTAGAGATTTAATTTAATAATACTAGCAAGGAGATAGAAAATCGAAAGTTTACAAGAGTTTAAAAATAAACCTAAATATTGAAAAAACTGTCACGTCTGAAAGTAACACCATTTGCCGCATTCCAAACTTTTAAAGTTTGCTTGTGATTTTATTTTCATCCAAATGAAAATGTAATTTTTCAATCGTTTTGATACATGAGAAGGTTATGGTATTGAACATCTTATTAGTTTGGGTTGCCATATACATAACAGAGTAGTTAGTACTAGGTGTGTTCAAGGTGTGTTCAAAAATATCCAAATTCGTAACCGAATTCGAAACATCCGAAATATCCGAATTTTCGGATTCGGATAATGTTTTTTAAAAAGTTTGGATATTTCAGATATCCGAAATAATTTTTATATAATATATTAAATAACTAGTTTGAGGCTCGTGTGTTACACGAATAATTGATGAAATTTTAAAATGGTAACTATTAAGCGAAATACAATAATCAACACAATTATCATATATTGTTAAGGGTCAAGTTATTCTACAAATGAGGACAAAAATAAGAATGATGAGAAGAATTTATAGCAAAAAAAAAACCCTTTTAGAAATGTTTTTAAAACGCATAAATGTTTTTACCGTCTTCCGCGTTAAGGGTCAAGTTATTCTACAAAGGGGGAGACAAAAATTAAGAGGGTGACAATTATCATATATTGTTAAGGGTCAAGTTATTCTACAAACGGGGACAGAAATGAAAATGACGAGAAGGATTTCTAGCCACAAAAAAACCTTTTCAAAAAATAATGAAAGATTAATTAAAAAAATCATAACTCAAAATTTAATAAAAAAACAAAAATTTTAAAAACGCAAAAATGTTTCCACCGTATTCCTCGTTCTAAAAAACAAAAATAAAAACAAAACTCTAAATAAACACAATGTTTAAGAAAACATCATTGTATTTTTATATTTATCATTGTGTTTTCTATTTGTTTTCGTCATTGATTATTTCTTTGTTTCTAAGCATTGTGTCTTTTTTTCTTAATATTTATAATATATATATATAATATATATATATAAACGAAGACATAAAAATCCTACGTGTCGCGATGTGGTCGCTCACCCTTTTTTGGAGTAACATGGGTCTTACCAAACCCAGATATTCCTTAAACGGGTTATAACATCTCATTAAATTAAAAATTATTCTCACCAAATTATTTATGTAAAAATCCTATAAAATATGATATTATAAAATTTAATATCTTATTTATTTTAAAAAAGATATATATACTATTTAAATTAAAAAACCAATTTGATAGTAAAAAAATTTAACGGGTCTTGAGTCTCATCAAACCATAAGTATATTATTAACTTTCAAAATATTAATTATAATTAATACAACCAATTTATAGTAAAAAGAAAAACGGGTGTTGGGTATCATCAAAACCATATAGCTTTTAAACCTGGTTATAACATCTCATTTATTTGTGAAACAATTTATCATCAAGCCATAAATATATTATTAACTTTTATACAATAAAAAATATAAATTCAAAAAATAAATAAATATTAGAACAAACAATTTGATAAAAACTAGTGTATATATATATATATACAAAACATTGAAAAGCTCTTTAGTTATTTCCTACATT